>NC_142935.1:17424787-17494787 GCF_046866305.1 Octopus bimaculoides
GACCACGAAACATGGTTGAAATTCCTCTTCCTAGTTTTGCAACAATCAGCATACGCTCTGATATTGTAACTTTTGTTAATAAATATATCAATTTCGAAACCTGGTTGCACTTGAGATCCTTGCGTACGGAACTGGTATAATTTCGTGAACCGAATTTGCAATTCTGTGTGCGATCATCAGTTATTGTATCTGTTTACGCTAACACGAATTCTTAGTGACATTGGGAAAGAAAGATTGAAGGTGCAATACTTGTTCGTTGTTTCTCCTTGTGCTGTTCATGGCCCCTATATGTGACGTATGTGAAAGTGTGCTACTGAGTGATTAGAGTGTTGCACTATGTTTCAGATCTGAGACCGGTGGTGCTTTGTGTTTTGTGGGAAATATTTCACGTTGCTGTAGTCCACGTAGCTGTATATGGTTAACCCTGTGACGGGATCCATCGAGGGGGAAATTAGCCAGCTCACCTGCCCTGTAGGCTGGTATTATTTCAAGGCTATGCACTGAAGTACCTTGTGACCAGCGGTGTATAGCCATATCTCACAATCTAGCCGATACCGTGATATGTCACATATAAGGCGGCAAATTGGCAGAGCCGTTAGAGTGTCACATTGCAAGTCTTGCTCTATTTGTTCTAACTCCCTATGGTTTGAGTGGAAATCTCGTGGAGGTCAACTTCACCCTTCATCTATTTCTTTCAGGGCCGATAAATAATGTATTTATCTCAGGTGGTCGAAGATGGGCAAAACTGCTAGTACACAAGAGGTAATTCATTGCGGTTTCTTATTTGGCTCTTGTGTTCTAACGGCAACACATGCAACGACACAAGTGCTATATGGTTTCCTTTCAACGACATCAGTGGCATAGAGAAAGCAGATTGCATACACGAGTGAGCTATAAATATCCTTGCACGGAATGCGCTTTAGTAGATATATTATACATTCCTAGTATATATCCCATCCCTGACATAACAACACATAAGAAACCAATGTAATGGTCGGGGTGACGAATTAAATAGAACATCCACGTCTAAGTGAGGATAGATTTTACCTCTCGGTATTAATACTACCTCTGTCGCAAATAAATAATTTTTAACACTCTAACTGACTAACCGCGACACCAGCGCCTTTTCTGGCACTGTCAGTCTATATATCGCTGACGGGAGAGGACTCAATGCTGTTTCTAGCGGTCGAATGTCTATCATTGACAAGAAATCACGCAATCTGGTAGCCTCGGGGCTGAATGTAGCGCGGATATATCTCCTCGCTAGCAATATAAACAAGAGTACATTTTGCACCAAAAGCCAATGTGAGAGTTTCTCTCATGGTATCTACCACAGTATAATTTGCTCTTAATAGAACATCCACCTTTAAGTGAGAATAAAAAATTACGTTCTAGTTTAGTTATGGAGAACCAGACTCTGTCTACTGACATGTATACTCAATTTTGATCCTAGTTGATGGATTTATATTTTCACACGTCAGTAAGGCATATTATAATTTTACATAACAAACAATCAACATCAATTGTATGTAGTCTTTGTCGTTGTTTTTCTGAAGTTAGCTTCCACTGCAAAACTTACGACCAAATATGCCCCATCTGCGATCATCCGTACTTATTTTACACGAAGTATATCTAGTATTATATTACCTGTTGTGCTCTTTTAAAAGATTGTAGGGTGTAGTTTTAGACAGATTTAGCTGCCAACAATAGCTTGATGAAATTCGTAAATTGGCTCTCAGTATTACCAATCATGTTTAAGGTGAGGTGATAATTATATTTAGTCAATATGTTGCTTATAATACTATGATCTTTTGCGATCTTTTTCTGAAACCGTTTGATGATAATAGAGGTATCTATCCCTCTTCGGCCGCGTACTCTCTACCCAATCTGGTATCCAAATTCGAATTTTTTTCTTCCATCAAACAGATGTGTTCATTATTTTGAAAAAAGCAGAAATTATATCCTGCTGCTGTTGACATTAATATTACACGGAGTGGTGTTAACAAGAGACTTTCTACGAGGTCGAATTGTTCGCTAAAAATAGTAGCCAAATCTGTTTTTGTTAGCAACTTACAATATTGAATAACATTGCCTTACTGATTATGTCGTGTCTGAAAGAAAACAAATTGGGACGTCCATAAGCGAAAAAAATTTAGTCGTACGTCAGCTGAGTCAGGACTGGCAACAAAGACAACAACAAAAACAACAGGGGCAGCAGCAGCAGCAATTACTGCTACATAATGATAAAGTAATATCCGGGTATAAATCTACTGACATGTTCAATTATATCAAGCTTTATGTCAATACCGTTCGCAGATACCAAAGAGGGAATCTCTACATGCTCGATAGACGCACAAGAAATAGGACTTCTCGTCGTGCGCGCACACACTCACAAACACACACACATAAACATACACATATAGTTGCAGGTGTAGTTGTGTAGAAAGAAGCTTGCTTCCCAACCATATTGTTCCGAGTTCAGTCCCTCTGCGTTACACTTGGGCAAGCGTCTTCTGCTATAGTCTCGAGCCAACCAAAGCTTTGTGAGTGAAATTGGAAGACGGAATCTGAAAGAAGTCCGCCGGTATATATATATATATATATATATATATATATATATATATATATATATATATATGTATGTATATATTTGTGTATGTATATATTTGTCTGTTTTTGTCCCCCACCAGCACTTGACAACCGTTATTGGTGTGTTTACGTTCCCGTAACTTTTAGAATAAGTACAAAGCTTGAAAATGCAATGAGTATTAGGATCGATCATGACCACCGTCTAAAGACTGAAATATATATATACATTGAGCGGTGTTCCACAAGGAACTGTTCTGGGGCCACTACTGTTCATAGTGGCCCTTCTGGACATGCCCACGGTCACTCGGAGAGCCACTGTCACTAGCTATGCTGATGGCACAAAGATATCTCAGGCAATAAAGAATCCTGATAATATTGTAAGCCTGCAGAATGACCTAAATGCAATATATGAGTGGACAGAGCAAAATAATATGCAGTTCAATGCAAAAAAATTTCAAGTACTGCGCTACAAGACCACAAGTACCTCCCAACTGGCATACACAGGGCCTGGAGGTACTGCAATCCCAGAACCACAAACAGTAAGAGATCTGAGCATCAACATGTGTAGTGATGCATCATTTCACATGCACATTGTCAAGTTGACAGCAAAGTGCAGACAACTGGCAGGGTGGATACTGAGGACATTCCGTACAAGGGATCAAACAGTCATGTTGACTCTATGGAAGACATTTGTTCTGAGCCGCCTAGACTATTGCTCTCAGTTGTGGTCACCACACAGTGTTAAGCGGACAGCAGAACTCGAGGCAATTCAGCGGCATTATACAAAAACGATCGCCACAGTCCAACAGATGAACTACAGGGAGCGACTGAAGGCACTAGGTCTCTACTCCCTGGAGCGCAGGCGGGAGAGATATGTAATAATATACATATGGAAAATACTGGAAGGACTGGTGCCAAACTTTGGCATCAAGTACTACAGGAATGCCCGCACGGGTCGCCACTGCATGGTGCCAAAGGTACCGTCCACTGCATCTCACATAAGAACGAGATACTGCAGCAGCTTCGGTTTCAGAGGACCTCAGCTCTTCAACGCCCTGCCAAAACATTTGAGAGACATGCAAGACATGGATGCGGAGGTCTTCAAGACAAAACTTGACGCTTTCCTCTCCATGATACCAGACGAACAAATGGCTCGTAATGAGACGCAGTTTAGGGCAGCTATGTCAAATTCTCTTATACACCAGATGTGCCATCAAAACTCCTGATTGGACCATATCAGGTGGGGGAGAAGAGCCATGCAAGGAACGTGAAGAGAGCACAGCATAAAGACGGAAAATCACGGTGGTGCACCAGCATGACCGCAGCCACTTGGCTGAAACACATAAATGAATAAACGAATAAATGAATACATACATATATATATATATATATATATATATATATATATATATATATATATATATAAAATATATAGTTTTAGGGAAAATAACCAATTATCAAGAACTATATGGAAAATATATATTTTATATATACTTTATCTATAAGGCTCAATTTAATTTTAATTTTATATAAATTGATTTTAATTGAGTTTTTTGCCTGTAATTTTGGATTTTGTCCCTAATATTATTATATATATATATATATATATGTATGTATGTATATATACATACATACATGCATACATACATACATACATATATATATATATATATATATATATATATATATATATATATATATATATATATATGTATATATAGGCGCAGGAGTGGCTGTGTGGATAAGCAGCTTGCTTACGAACCACATGCTTCCTGGTTCAGTCTCACTGCGTGGCAGCTTGGGCAAGTGTCTTCTACTATAGCCTCGGGCCGACCAAAACCTTGTGAGTGGATTTGGTAGACGGAAACTGAAAGAAGCCCGTCGTATATATGTATATGTATGTATGTGTGTGTATATATTTGTGTGTCAGTGTTTGTACCCCAACATTGCTTGACAACCGATGCTCGTGTGTTTACGTCCCTGTAACTTAGCGGTTCGGAAAAAGAGACCGATAGTATAAGTACTAGCCTTACAAAGAATAAGTCCTGAGGTTGATTTGCTCGACTAAAGGCGGTGCTCCAGCATGCCTACAGACAAATGTCTGAAACAAGTAAAAGAGTATATCATATATATAACAGGCCTCTTATTAAATTTACTTTTTATTAAATTTCATTTACTGGTTGTTAGTCAGCCTGAACTCTTCGACTGCGTATATAATTAGGCGATTGAAGGCTAATAATAGGGAAATGTATTTTGATAATATACATCCGTCAGATAACATTTAAACACTTTTCTCTTTAGTCATTACACTACAGACTAAAGGTGGTCAGGCCAAGTTATTGTAGAAGGCACTTGCCGCAGATGGCATGCAGTAGGATCGAACGCAGAATTACATACTTATAACGCAAACTTTTTAACCTTACAGTCACGTCTTTGCTTGTATTTCTTCTATTTAAATTACAGTAGCAATGCTTGATATCATATCTCTTCATACTCGTTTACCTCGTCCACCTCGCCCCATACAAACAGATAATATACGAGTTAGATGATTACATTCTTTTTACATTAGTCTAATAATTTGAAAAATCATCTCCCTTTCAAGATATATTACGTTCAGACATATTACAAATTCAAATATTCAAGCGAGTGAATATAACATTAAATCTTTTTTAATCAACATTTCCCCTGACATAACTATCTAAAGTATAGCACTGGCTTCTGAATTTATTACTTTGATTTCATTAGAGCTCTGTTGAACGTTCATTTATTCTAAACTGCTATTCCATTCATATATTTATTGTGAACAGATAAGGAATATTTCCTCAAGAGAACTGAAATTCTTTTTTCCTAAACTCTAAACTCAGTCGTGAATTTTACGATCTTTCAAAACACATAACTCTAATTAACTCATTCATTTACAACTTAACTCTTCGACTGCGTATATAATTAGGCGATTGAAGGCTAATAATAGGGAAATGTATTTTGATAATATACATCCGTCAGATAACATTTAAACACTTTTCTCTTTAGTCATTACACTACAGACTAAAGGTGGTCAGGCCAAGTTATTGTCAAGACAACCGAAACATAGTTTTCTTTTTAAATAAACATTAGAATAGGCATAAGAATATATATATATATATATATATATATATATATATATATATATATATATATATATATATATATATATATATATATAAATATATATATATACATACATATAAATGAAGTATGCTGGGTTCAATATTACATATATGTATATTAAATTAAATATATTTCGTGGTGAAAAGACCTATACGTGTATATACACGAAATTATTTATAAATATATATCGTAATTATACACAGGATATAATTTGTAAAATTTTAGAAATTACGATAGATAGTTGCAAAGGGTTAGATTATGCATGAAAAGAATATACATACATAGGAATGGATACAACTTCAATTACAAAATTACAATCATAGTGGAAAAAGGAACCGCATTATTTGGTCTTGTATATTAGAGTTAGTTAATTCAGTTAATCGGGGATTGGTTGAATCTTACAATTTCTTAAAAGATATTTTCCTGCATGGAAATAAAATTATCATATTTTCTGTCAGGCGGAGATTACATTTGTCTGACACATTTATATAAGATTTAGATCTTCTTAAAATTCTCCATTTAACTGTAAATGAAATGCTTCTCTCTTTAAGGGTCCAGATGTGATTTGCTACTTTAATGTATTTCATCTTATCCCTATGACGAAATGTCGCAGTATGATTATTATATCTATTTTTAAACGGCTCCTCGCATAAGCCAACGTATGTTTTCTTATCATTATCATTAGATGTTGTACAGAATCTGCATCATATACTATTGATCTGGTTAAACATTGCTGCTGGAGAGGACATAGCCCCATTTCTCTACAATTACAGCCGTCTTCGGTTGAGAACTGAACCTTGAAGATCGTGAGCGTATTGGACGCCCATTAGTCATCGATGACGGTCAATTAAAGACCGTCATTGAGAAACATCCACGTAGATCCACTTGAGAACTGGTAAAAGAACTTTAAGTTAACCAGAAAACTGCCTGCAACCATTTGCATGCGATTGGAAAACAGAAAGAAACTCGACAAATGGGTACCACACGACTTGAATGAAAATCAGAAAATGCGTACATATGAAATTTGGTCGTAGTTTCTTCTCCGTAACCAGACCGATCCATTTCTCGACCGTATTGTAACTTGCGATGAAAAGTGGATTCTGTAGAATAATAAAAATGTTCTTCGCAGTGGTTGGACGAAAATGAAGCACCAAAAAGCTTCTCTAAACTCGAGCTCTTCAAAAAGAAGGTTACAGTGACTGTTTGGTGGTGTACTGCTGGGCTCATCCCCTATAACTTCCTAAAATCCGGAAAAACCCTTACTGCAGAAATATATTGCCATGAAATTGCCAAAATGAATGAAAAACTGCTACTCTCTGTCTTAGATTGGTCAACAGAAGAAGGCCAATCATTCTTCATGACAAAGCTAGACTACACGTTTCCCTAATGACGCTCCAGAAGTTGAGGGAACTTGGCTGCGAAGTTCTTCCCCACCCAGCTTATTCCCCAGACCTTTCTCCTACCGATTACCTTGATGGTTTCCTACGAGAGGAGTTAAAAAATTAAACCGAAGCTGAATGTGCGCTCAAAGAGTTCATCAGCTCCAGAACTCCAGGTATTTATGTTACCGGAATAAAGAAACTTGCAACTCGTTGGCAAAAATAGGTTGATTGTAATGGTATTTACTTTGATGAATAAGATTTCCGCATTGTTGAAATATATCGTGATGAATTTCACGTTTCAAAACGTTGCTTACTGTTTGCTGATAAATCATTAAAGAATGGGAAGAGTTGACTAAATGTACATAAGTCTGTTTTAGACTGTCACATAAGTCTGTCACAATATTGACAAGTACGAAGAAGTCTTTGTTTCTCTGATGAGCTTATAATGTTATGGAAACCTGTTCAGAGTTGTTTCCCGTATTTGTCTAAATACTTGAAATGACATTAGTCCATTAAATATCTAGACCTCTAGATCAGTAAATTGTTAATAGTATAATTTTCCAGATTATTGATCGCATCTTTGCAGTTGACAAATGTTTTAATATTTCCATCTACAACACATTTCGATCGGTTTGATCTACGACCGCCTGATCTTCGACCTTCTAATCTCCGATAGTTTGATCTTCGATCTTTTGATCTCGGATTGTTTGATCTATGATTGAGGATCAACCTGATCGAAACGCAAATTAGATGTAAATAAAACATTTTAATCTGTAAAGTTGATGTGGATAATCATTAAAATTTTAATGTCATCATTAATATCATTACTGATTCAATATTATTATTATTATTATTATTTATTCCTTACTCTACTATCATTTCTATTTTGATTTTCTTTAATTCCTACCTGATTGAATATGCCAGCATTTCGTTAAATACCTTAATTACTAATTATTAACGAACGACACAAATTTCACAAAAATGCTAAATGCATTATCAAGTTTTAACTAAAGTTAAATATTTCCATGAAATATGTAAACTGTTAGAAAATTCTCAATGTTGTCATAAGCACGTTTGGCTTACGCCTCATATCTCTTAAACCCTTGTATACTTTCTAAGATCGTGGAGGTACAATGGCCCAGTGGTTAGGGCAGCGGACTCGCGGTCATAGGATGGCGGTTTCGATTCCCAGACCGGGCGTTATGAGTGTTTATTCAGCGAAAACGCCTAAAGCTCCATGAAGCTCCGGCAGAGGATGGTGGCGAACCCTGCTGTACTCTTTCACCACAACTTTCTCTCACTCTTATTTCCTGTTTCTGTTGTGCCTGCAATTCAAAGGGCCAGCCTTATCACGCTGAATATCCCCGAGAACTACATTAAGGGTACACGTTTCTGTGGAGTGCTCAGCCACTTGCACGTTAATTTCACGAGCAGGCTGTTCCATTGATCAGATCAACTGGAACCCTCGACGTCGTAAGCGACGGAGTGCCAACACACACTTTCTAAGATCATGCTTTTATATATTTCTGTCATCAGACAGCGATTTCACTGGGACAACGCATTAAATACGACGGGGTAGCATGTACCATGCTGTTGTCAATTTTTTAGGTGCTTATGTAGTCGCGTGCTGAGAGAGACAGAATCTTGACAATACCATTATTCATTCAGCGCAGCATGAAGGATGTGACAGCTTGGAGCGGGAGAGCTGTACTAGCCATGCTCTGGTGCTCATTTTCAGCTGAGTACAGAACGCACGGTTTGATTCAGGAATCGAATCCATTATCTTATAATCGTGAGCCTAACACTGTAACTTACACACCACGTGTCTTCAAATGTGTAATATGCATAATCTTATAATTTCTAATATAAGTTATTCAAAGATGGAGATAAGCGCCGACTAAGTGGCTCAAATGCAGCCAGTCGTGAGGTTGGATATACATTTAACGTTAGTAGGTAAAAGGTTTTGTGGGAAGGGGTGTTTTGAAAGCTCGTGACAAAGGGAATTCCGCTAAAGTTAGTGACCTGTAAAGCCTACCACAGAAATTAGTTCGCTTCTTACCCCAGTCAGTGCGGAAAATATATTTAATTTTCAGCGTAGCAGAATGAAGAGAAGAGACACGTCCTTCACTCAGGGCACTTGTAAAATGATGCGATCTCACAACGTTGCAAATAAAATAAAGGAACCGTTTTGTAGTTGGTCTACGAGCTAGATACCTCCTCTTACCGTCATCAAAGAGGGAGAAGGACACATAGTATAATGCATGTGTGAAACGTGAATGGACACAGCAAGAATATATTTGATCGAATTGCTTGATAGGTCTGCTACAGAAATGAGCTTATAATGATGTCAATTTGTACTTCTTACCACAAATAGTAAGGAACGTAATTTCAATTTTCAATGATGCTGAAACAAAGAACCTACCATTTCTTTTACTAGTGACTGACCTGTGGTTAAACGGCTATAACGAATGCACCAAGATGTTGGTAAGGGCTTCCATTCATCAATTAAAAGTTTCGTCAGAATAAACTAATAAATGGTTGACTATAGTCAATGTATGAATCAAAGGACGAATGAAAGATTTTGTTTGTCAAGGAGAAAATTGATAAATAAATGAAAAGTAAATTTAACGAAAGAACTGTACTTACAGAAATACGAAATTGTTCAAGGAAAGAGGAAAAAGGAAAAAGTAAAAAGAAAGGAAAAATCGAATCTGTAGACATTGATTATTGTTATTATCGAAATGCACATTGATTATATTTTGACTTCCTGATGTAGACGAAAAGGAAATTAACTCATTATTAACAGAGAAATCGTCTTCGGTTAATTCTAAACGAGATTGAATTAAATTGAGCGGATACGTGTGTCTTTTAATTAACACGCATTTAGTATAACTACATATTTATGAGGTCCAAATGTAAAGGTGAAACGTAACTAGGAGGTCTATGAGGTGTATAAGGATGAAGGGATTTTCAATCACTGGAACAAAAATTCCAGTTTCAAATCTTCATTAGATCATTTGGTAGTTTCAAATTTTGACACAAGGCCAGTAATTTCCGGGTAGGGCATGAAGGGAAGTGGTACTAATTTTATCGACTTCAAAAAGATGAAAGGTCAAGCTGACCTCGGCGAATTTGAATTCAGAACATAAAGAGAGACGAAATGACAATAAGCATCTCGCCACCCACCAGCGAATCTACCAACCCGCCGCCTTTACTTGATACAGATATATTAATTGTTCCGCATGTTTAGTGTGTGTGTGTATGTGTGTGCGTGCGTGTGTATATATACTTATATATATATATACATGCAAATATACATATATATGTATATATACACGTCTATCTATCTATCTATCTATCTATCTATCTATCTATCTATCTATCTATCTATATATATATTTCTTTATTGCCCACTAGGGGCTAAACATAGAGGGGACAAACAAGGACAGACAGAGGGATTAAGTCGATTAGATCGACCCCAGTACGTAACTGGTACTTTATTTATGGACGCTGAAAGGATGAAAGGCAAAGTCGACCTCGGCGGAATTTGAACCCAGAACGTAACGGCAGACGAAATAACGCTAAGTATTTCGTCCGGCGCGCTAACGTTTCTGCCAGCTCGCCGTATATTTAGATATACGAGACTAAAAAAAAAAAAAAACATGGTACAAGACTTCTGATGAAGGTACAAGATTTCAAGACTCAAAACTTTTCATGTTTACTTATGACAAGGTCCGACTTACACAGAATAGAAATGATATCAGGAATTAAAGGGATTGAAGACGAAGGATGGTATTATCCGATGATGGGATCAATTTACAATTATTATTTCGGACCAACAGCCGTCCACCAATCAACTGTTGGACTAGTAAAACTCTTATTCAATCCCTTTAATTCCTGATATCATTTCTATTCTCTGTGAGTCGGACCGTTTTATATATAAAGATATGTACAATTATTGTATTAGACGTATTTAATATTTTTTGTAGAAGGCGGTGAGGTAGCAGAAACGTTAGCAGGCCGGGCGAAATGCTTAGCGGTATTTCGTCTGCCGCTACGTTCTGAGTTCAAATTCCTCCATTATTTATTGTACCAGCACTTTATTATTAACTCCAAATGGATGAAAGGTAAACTATTATTTCGATGGGATTTGAACTCAGAGTGCAGGAAAACGGACAAATACCATAACACACTGTAGTATCTGCCAGGTTCCCCGATATAGTCATTAGCATGTCACGGAGTTACCCTCTTGTAGAATATTATTGATAGACACCCAAATGGACCTAGGGTAGATGATGCCCTTCAGCTCCTTATCTATTCATCAGAGAGAAGGTAACTCAACATTAACGCTGCATGTCGATAATTATTGGATTCGTGGCATCTGTTGCATTAGACCATTACTAGTTGAAAGAATCAGAACGTGGAACTAGTTCTGCATGAAAGATACTTCCGATAATAATAAACCCCTGGTTCCTTCCCGGGTAATTTATTGAGCGTTTAAAAACGGCTAAGCGGTGGGAAAGGAAACTCCTAAAGAAAATCCAGAGGGAGGGTCCATAACGCAGGTATGTATTGTTATAATTCACTGCTATTTGGCATACCCTCTGGCTCCATGAATGCTGTGAACATATTTTCATCGTGTACTTAGGGCTAAGCTTTTGCTCTTGGAAACAGCCTCGGTACAGCAAAGGTGGATGAGTTATTGTTTACAACAATACCGTCGACCAACGACGAAAACGGTCAATCAAAACCAAAGTTACACGCGCGGCGTGTTTGTGTGGAGGGTATATCAGCCGAAACGTTGTGTTAACAATAAACAAGATGAAGATAAATATCCGTCAAATGTAAATAATGTACATAATTCCTCATCTCTTAAATATAGAACTGTATTCATATATTTATATATATATATATGTGTTATGTATGCATATGTGTATAGTGAGGTAACATTAAACTCACCGTTTCTTTATTGAATAAATATAGTGATATATATATATATATATATATATATATATATATATATATATATATATATATATATATATATATATATATATATATATATTAACATTAAAGCAATGCTAGGTGCCAGCATTAATTTTATTTCATCAGCTCAATGTACCTATATAAGTAATGAGACACTATTAAGATTCCTAATATATCAGAGATCGGCTATAAAAAGAAATACTTAATTCTTTGATAAACTAATATTTGGAGACAGTCGGCGTCATTTGGAACTTGAAGCCGGAAGAAATTTTAGTCACACCAGAGTTCATTTAGGTTTGATTTTCCGGAAGGATAAACATTGCTATGCACTAAATTTAAGTAGGAAATAAAAAGAGAAAAGACAAATACTACATAAAAGAAAAAAGACAAACGAGGAATGATTGTCTCTGACAAGTATAAAAAAGGCAATATTTTTCTGTCGGAAAATATACATTAATTCTTCATGTGATATTAAAGCATTATCTTATCAATATTGTCTGGCAGATCTGCCATGTAATATCTGGTTACCAATCAAATTTACGTCCGAAAAAGATACACCAAATTTCAGAGTTGTTTCTATAACATAATAAAACCATGATCAACATATTCGAGCTCGGCATTTGGCACATGACATGATGGATTTACAGTTGAAAAGTTTCTCTTCAAGTCAAAGAGCCTGGGAAAGGTTTCTTTTTGAAGAGAAGACAATCAGTGTTGAACATGTATGAAAATTTTCCCCTCCGCAGCATTGATATTGTCCAAGAGTATATCTGTTGCAACTTGGTAGGAACATAGCAGCAGGTGTTGCTGTTACAACACAAAGAACTGGGACAGTTACCGCACTCTGTTTTACTGCACTCTGTTTTACTGGTAATTGCATAATCATTAATTAGTGATTATAATTTAATCAAGTATTTTTGATAATTATTTCATGGCACCTGTTGCTAGTTGACGAAGAGCTTCTCAGAGTAAATCTCTGTACACACTTGCCCCGCCCCATCTAAAATGAATTCTTATAAAGCAAATAAAAATGCTTTACTAAAACTTTACAGGCATACACACAGAGACATTTCTAGAATAACATGGGGCAAGGCTACATGACGTCACTTGCACAATCTTATTGCAACCTTCTTTTGGTCAACAAACTTTTTTTATCTGCGATATTATGTTCTGAACATTTTTGGCACTCTGTTCTGCGATGTGACGAAACGAAATTCGAGTTATTTGGTCACAATGATAGGATTACTGTTTGGAGGAAAAGAGGAGAAGCCTACAGTCTGAAGAATACCATCCCTACCATCAAACATGGAGGAGGCATCATAATGCTGTAGAGCCATTTTCTTGCGAAAGGCATTAGAAAATTTATTTCGAATTGAAGGAACGATGGAAATAGAAAATTATCTCGAAATTTTGAATGAAAAACCTGAAGTCCTTCACAAAGCAGCTGGGATTAGAAGCCGTTGGATCCTCAGGCAAAATCCCAATGATCCCAAGTATACCTCACTTTAAATCCAAAATTGTTTGAAAGAAAACAGGATAGATGTACTTTCTTGGCCAGCTCAAAGTCTTGTGTCAAATCTGATAGAAAAATTTATGGAACTAAAGAAAAGAGTGACCACAAGAAGGCAATCTAATTTGAAGCAACTGGAAGAATATATGATTGAAGAATGGGATAAAATTCCTTCTGAAGCCAAATGAAAATTATTATCGCAAATTGAAGATAGTTATTAAGCATAAAGGATACACTGCTGATCATTAATCATCGAATGTTGTAGAAGTACCAATAATTTTGAGACATCTAATTATTTTGCTTTACTGTTTTGCTTGTAAAAAATAAATTGCTTTGGAAATTTAACTTTTGTTTGACATTCCTTAAACATATGTGCCTACATGGATCAAAAATTATTTATGTAGACGCTAATTTTAGGGAGAAATTCAATAAAAACCCACCTTTGACAAGGGTGCCAACAGTTGTGCGCATCAGTATATACATACACATGTATATATATATACATATATATATATATATATATATATATATATATATATATATATATATATATATATATATATAGGCATATATATATTATGTGTGTGTGCATGCGTATGTGTATGTGAGTGTGTGTGAGTGTATATATATATATATATATATATATATATATATATATATATATATTTGGCACAGCGTGTATTTCCCTCTATTCGTAAAAGAATTACGATTCAAAACTTACGCTTTGATAGATATCTGTTTCTATTTCAATTCGTTGTAATAGCTGATTCGATTTGAGAATCAGTAATTCAAATCCCGTAAGTGATACGATTTTGTACCTTGCAAAATCTGACACAACTTATCACACATCTCTGACTGTAGATCAAAGCTTAATATAAGCCAATATATTTAACCATGAGTTTCATAACATGGGACATATCTAATTCGTTGTAGAGCAGGATTTGTGTTTTTGAGTATCTAAAGACGCTGCTAAGACGCTTGAATGGGGTTTGAAAGACTTGAACGTTGCATCAAACATTTGTCTACTCTCCTAGAATCATAGAATCAAGTTTGTAGACATTATAAGCGTTTCAAATGGTTGCTGTAATACTTGTCAGCTTACCACAGAAACGTAAATTTAATAACAGATATAATTCTAAGTTGAAGTATGCTGCTAATAATTTGATCAGTTATCACAACATTGCTCTAATACAATTATCCTTCTATTAACCACATGATACACCAACGATTCATGAAATTCTCCGTAAATCAATCTTCTTCTTAAAGCATTTCAACTGAAATAATTCATGAGGAAACGTTTATAACCAAGTAATGTTTGACTCAGTCATCAGATTGATTAACTTTCAAGATACAATTCGATTTCAGAACTATAAATTATAAAATTATTTATCGCATTTAAGCCAGTTCAGTACTTTTCCATCTAATTTCTATCCTTCCCTTTCTTGAGTTTCAAACCAGCGTAGTGATGTGATGAAGTTTGAGCCATGGGCAAATTGCGGCTCATTGGATTTTCTCAGTGGTACGCCTAACGAAAAATTACCTTGAATGTTTTTAGTAGTTCGAACAGCATGATGGTGAATTATAGTACGAAGAACATGATGAATTACGTCTCGTGCGGCCCGCTTCTCGAAAAAGGTTGTCCGTACCTGGCTTTAGATCGTCACTGAAGGGACTCTGTTAGCAACAGTAATACAAGATGAAGACTAGCATTGACTTAAAGCCTTTTCTTTACGGTCATTGCTTCATTACTTTTTTTTTCTCTTAGATGGATTAGTATTGTATAATCTTATTAAGAAATATTTTCTACGGATAATATAACACCTACATAAGGAATAATAAATCTAAGTTCAGAGACTCACCCGTATACATAAGATTGAAATGCTGATTTACACTTTTTGAAAAGGCTAAACGACTGATGACTGCATCCACTTTCTTTAACATCGTGTGGGGACTTAATCGAAGTTCAAAATGTGATGATGGCTAACAGAAGTAAGCAGAAATAAAATTATTTGATGCATTTGTTCTATCTTGTATAGTGTTACAGTGGAGTTATTAAATACAAATGGTTGTTTTCAATGTCTCGACAGTACATTCGTATTTTTTATTGTATTTTCTTTATGTACTCCATTTCTTAAATGATTTATTTTATAACATCAGATATTTTTCGTACGTTTTAATTGTATAATTTTCATAAAATATATCCACTTCTCCTCTCACTGTAACTAATACTGCTGTTATTCCTACACAAACACCATTACCATCATCGTGCTCTACAAAAAACGAAGCAAAAGCAACAATAAAGAATAAATCTGAACAAAAACTAACGTTCCTCAAAACATAATTTCTATTGTCTGGAAAATGTTTTGAAATATATGTGTCTGTTATTATTAAAGGAAGATAATAACTAATCTAGTCTAGGTGACAGGAAGAGAAAAACACGTTCTATCAATATAAAAAAATAAAGAAATGGAAAACCATTGGAAATAAGACAAAACGAAGCTAATATAATGGAAATTGATTTATTGCGATGATAACTTAATGCAGAAAGAGAGAGAAGGGGTAGGAGAGATTATTTTACTTTGGAAGCCAAAAACAAAGACAGAACAACAATAATAAAAGAAATTACTATCATATAACGGAAGTGTGTTTGTTATATTCTTGTTTATAAATTACAAATCTGTATATTGTGATAATTACAAAGATTAGTTGTGGCAGAGTTGCATATAGAGGGATACAATATGAATTGTAGCATTGAATCAGTTTTCAGATCGTAAGCAAATTATTCCATTATAATCTGTCTCGCCTACCCAACGTCCTTGATTGCGTACATGGAAATAAAAGGAGATATAGATGACTGTAAAGCGACACTATACAGGCATACCTCAACTTAGGTCAGTAACAGGTTCCAGCAAGACATGCGACATAACTTGAAAGATGTCGTAACACGATAAAACACTTTAAAAGAATAATATTAGCGTATATATGTTTTAATAAATGGTTTGTACATATTTTCGCATGTATCTTATTTGATCTCCACTTCGGTATTGGATTTTAGGTGTTTTTAAAGCTTTTATGCGTTTAAATATATTTATTGAACCGAATAAATTGACAGAAATTGAAGTTTATTTTTCCAATATTTTCTTTAGAATACTACATAAATAGAAAAGGAAGAATTTCGGAACAATGTAAACTGAGGTGCGCCTGTAAAAGGAAATATATATAACTGGGAGTTTTTTGAGCAAAAGCAAAGGAGACAGTGCTGAAAAGTTCCTAGATTTGGATAAAAAGGAAATACAGGAGGATCAGTTAATCATGATTTTATTCAGCATATTCCCCTCTCAGATTCACACACTTATTGCAGAGGTCCCTCCTTTTCTCTAAGCCCTATAAAAGAACTCAGAAGGTCGTGCCTCCAACCAGGCCTTTCGCGATACTCTTAAAACCAGGAACTTTTCAGCACCCCATCGAAGATATTAGCGGAAAGTAAACTGTTGAGATTCATGGCCACCAAATGGGAATGGGGATAAAACATTACAACTAACATAAATAGATGTTGCAGTCAAAAAAGGGAAGAAAACATTGTATTCTGAGGTAGGTAAGCAGAAAATAGGACTCTTGTGATATAAAGGCCCTGGTCTTTGAAAAGTTCGATAGGTCTTTCAGATCTATAGATTAAGGCAAGAACTATAAAAAATGAAACCAACTTTACATACTCAAAAATCAAGAGTGAATGAAATCTTTCTGAACTGTGAATTCGTTATGAAGTCTTTTCGAGTTCACATAACGATTATTTTCTAATATATTTCTGATGTTTAAGGTAGCGAGCTGGCAGAATCATTAGCATATCAGGCAAAATGCTTAGTGACATTTCATCCGTCAGTACGTTAAGAATTGAAATTCAGTCGAGGTCATCTTTGCCTTTTCACCATTTCGGTTCGATAAAGTAAGTGACCAGTTGAATACAGGGGCTAATGTAATCGATTCACCATCTACTCTGAAATTGCAGGCCTTGCGCCAAAATTTGAAATCAATATATTTCTGGTATTTTAGAAATCTTTTCCTTCGAGCTATAAGATTCAAAGAATAGCAATATCTTTCGAAGAGCTTTTCAATAGTATTTAAGAACATATTCATGAAGTTTAAAAGTGGACAATTGATTGCTGATCTTTAGGTAATGATCATAGATGAATTGTTAATTTAGGTTGAACTTAGAATTTAAAATACATTTAGAATACTTGTCTTAGCTGTTTGAAAGATGTTGCTGAGCTATGAAAGATGAGAAACAATGCTTTGGAGGATCTTGTTCTATGTTAAACTTCAGCATACTAAAAGTAAGTGACGGGAGAGAAATAAAAAAATAACCATACTTTCACACCGTAAGAAAGTGTAAGATCTTCATTATTTTCTTTTTTTCAGAATCGTTACAGTGGTGGATAAAGTTTTTTAAAGCATTTGTTCTAGTTTTCTGCAATACGAGTTGAAATCCTGTCGAGGTCAACTTTGAATTTCATTCTTTGGTATGAAGTACATAAAGCTCGAGACAGTGATATCAATAGGTTGACGGACTAAGATTGAATAATATGTACAATAATGCAGGTGCTGAAAATGAATATATAACTAAAAATTAAAAAGATAAAACGTCTCGGTTCTGGACATGTACGAGTGACTGTATTGAACAAAGGGAGATATGTTAAAGCAAACTGAAGTCGCTTTAGATGACTGGTTCTCTACCAAGGTACTAGTGCCCTATTTAGGTACTTTGTGGGCTCAAATGAAGGCGGCAAATATCAAAGTGGTTCTATAGACCATGTTGAGTTTTTATGAGTTTTTAGAAATAAGATGCATTTTAAGGATATTTTGTCGGAATTAATACACGAATGGGACATTATGTTATCAGTAATAAAAAGAAACATGATTGATAGTTCATTAAGGTCCAATATAATATCTTTATCTTAATTTTTTTCCTTTGTAGTAATTTCCATAAAAAATTAACAAAATAGGTATTCGTTACGTAAATATCTAGAAAAAACACATACCGGATGTGACACTATAAGAAAACTTGAACAATAATCCACTATGCCAAATTAGTTGATTAAAGGATATCGCGATGCATACAAACCGAGATCCAATGCTTTAGACGGATGCAAAAATTCTGAATGGAATTGGCATGGGAGAACTACAAAATAACTAGCATACTTTCACACAGTCAGAAAATGCGAGGGTCGGCTGAAAAGTTCATAGGCTGACCAAGATACTCTCATGCAATGTGGCCAAATGAGGTTTATTTTTTGAACACAATGCCCCTTGCAGTCCACATATTTCTTCCATCAGTGTTGCAGTGCGTTGAATCTCATTAGAGAAAAAGCTTTCACCCTGTTGGTCAAATTAATCATCAGCAGATATGACGTCATCATCACTGCAATTCTGGTACCCAGCCTAGTGTTTTTTAATGTTGGGAAACAAATGATAGTCAGATGGGCCAAATCAGAAGCATAGAGAGGTTGATGAACTAGTTCAAAGCCAGTGTCAGCCACTGCAGCCATTCAAATTAAGGACATATGTACTGCACCATTGTCCTGATGAAACATGACCTCTTTCATCAGATTTCTTTGGCATTTGGTCTTCACAGCTTTTCTCAACTGCCTCAGAAAATTTGCATGGCACTCTCCATGGAATGTGTGGCCCTTCAAAAGGGCCACACAATGCCTTCTGCATCCCAATGCCTTCTGCACCCCAATACCTTCTGCATCCCAATGCCTTCTGCATCCCAATGCCTCCTGCATCCCAATGTCTCCTGCATCCCCCAAAACTGGGGCAAATGAAACGACATGACCTTCTTTGAAGCAGCTGTGGAGGTGGGGTTTCCACTATATGGATTGTCTCTTTGTATCTGGCTCAAAGTAATGAACACCCACACTCATCCTGGGTTAGGAAAAGCTCGAGGAAATCAGCCAAACAATGTTAGATATTCCAGTGATCTGATTAGACTAGTGCTCTTTTGATCAGGTGTCACAAGACATAGCGCCCAAGGAGCAGAAACCTTCGTCTTGCCAAGTTCATTGTGTAGAATATTCTTAATTCTCTCACAGGAAATGCTAATAGAATTAGGTATTTGATTTATAGTCAGCCCCTTGTTATCCATCACCATGAGGTGAACACGATCAATATTTTCCTCGGTGGTGGCAGTTGCAGGACTTCCAGACCTTGAGTCATCTCCAAGACTCTCCCTCCCCTCCTAAATTCAGTTGCCCATTTCTCCACTATTCATAAATCTTGATCCTCATCTATTGTAGTGACCATGTCAACATGAATGTGCTTGGGGGCTTAAGCCTTTTTTAATAGATACTTGATAACGCATGGTAACAAATCTTGTTTATTTAGAAGTAAGATCGCTACTAGTTACATTTAAAGTGTTATTGAAACAGTCAAATGTCAGTTTACTTAGAAAAACAATTCAGTTATCAATAAAAAGGGTTGAACGTAATGCATGCGAGGTTTCTCAGCTTTAGCATCACTCTTAAATGATCAGACTATGACTTTTTCAGCCCATCCACGTATAGGACCTTTGATTTATTTTTCAGAGTCATTACAGTGCCGAAGTCAATTTTGCATTTCATTCTTATGATACATAAAGTACCCATTTACTCTGGTGAGTTGGTAGAAATTTTACAGCATCAAATGAGTTGTATTTTTTGTACCAGTTCTGGTTCTTTGAATTACAAGTGCAAATTCTGGTTAAGAATATGAATCCCATCAATAGCCATGTCCTCATCCCTCACTTAATAAGGTATCAAAATAGACCGGAATAAATTGCTTCTCTAGCGATTTTATGTATTCAGCAGAGAGAGACCTCCCATCGTTTCAACAATGTAGGTGTGCCTTTGGTACACAAGCTTCGAAGAGTAAGATTTGTGGGGAACGAACTCAGCGACAATTATACCGCACGAATCAAACTCACTAGCAAATGTCTTCAAGATTTCATAAGAAAATTAGAATGAGGTAGAGAGAGAATGTGGAGAGGAAAGTAAGGAAGAGAGATTAGAGAAAGCAGGGAAATAGGCCTGTTACAAAAATATATGTAACAAAGTATTTGCATAAAAAATTTTCTCATGAATTATGAGAAATTCAATAGACAAAAAAAAAAAAATGCTAAAAGTAAAAGGAGAAAGAGGAAGAATACCGAGGGAGAAAAAAGAAAGAAAGAATAAGAGGAAAAGAGGGGAGAGAGATTAAAACTGTTGTAAACAGAAAAGTAAATGAACAAAGTATGAAAATGTTAGAACGTTGGCAGTAAGAGAATCATAAAAATGGAATGGATTGAAAGAGGACATGACATAAATCAAGACGCGGTCAGATACCCTTCAAGACAAAGTCAGAAACATATATTTAAAGAGCTATATGCAGCTTCTTGTAGCCATACTGTGTTCGTGTACACATACATTCAAACAAAGAAACAAACAGGCGTACAGACATATATACACGCATATATACACCACTGTATATAAATTATAATCACACACACATACGCACTCATATGTGTGTATGTATATAAGTATATAAAATTTATTTGCGTATAAATGCATATTTCTTAGGACATATATACATACATACATGCATACATACATACATACATACATATATATATATATATATATATATATATATATATATGCATCTGTGTATATACATACTCATATGTATACACATCAAAGCATGAATTTAATGCAAGTTCACAGGCACGTGTGCATGCTCATAGATACAAATGGAACGAGAGAGATAGAGAAAGGGCTAGGGATAAAGATAGCCCACACTCTTTCTTTCTCACTCTCTCTTTCTCACTTTCTCTTTCTCTCTCTCTTTCTCTCTCTCTCTCTCTCTGTCTCTACACACATGTACATATATATATATATATAGAGAGAGACACACATACACACACATTCACACACACATATACAGACACACACACAAACACACACATACTCACACACACACACACACACACACACACACACACACACACACACACACACACACACACACACACACACACACACATAGTGAGAACAATAGACGGAGAACTAGAAAAGAGAACGAAATGAAGAAAAACGACATAGGAAAGTTAAAAGATAGATTCCGAGCTGGACAAGCAGACAGACTGAAATAACAATCGTGAAATGACGAATAGACAAATATTGGGATAGGTGAGGAAATAGAGAGCAAATGAGTGAAAGGAAGAGGTAAATATATCAGAGGAGAAAGCCCCAACGAGAATAAAAACTTGACAAATATAGATACAAAATGAAATCAACCATACCTTTATATATCATATATATATATATATATATATATATAGGTGAAAGAGTTGATATGTGAAAGTACGAGGTTGGATGTATAAAAGACAAAATAGAGTGAAAAAACTGCAGAAGGCTTGTGTTATATGGTTAAAGAATATATTTTAATCGTTATGTTAGAAAAATGTTATAAAATTTTGCGTATAGTAACATTGTTTTTAGAGAAATAACCGGTTTCGTATTTTCTTTTCAAATTTCTGAAATTTCTTTACCTATATTGTGTCATCTCGTTATGTTGTGAAATAAGGAGTTCCAGACAGTGGAAGATAATCAGAGATTTTTTCGGTATAAGGGAGATAATAAAAAATTTCGGGAATGACTAGGTTTTATTTATTTAACATGATTTGGTTTAGAAAGAATAGAATCTTAGAAGTGGTTTATATTTTTATCAATGAGGAAGTTTCCTTATTTAAAAATGTTAGAAACGGTTAAGTTTTGGCTTATATTTTTCAACGAAGTAGGTTTCCTTATTTAATTTAACTTGTATTGGTGTTCCAATGGCGCATTGATAAAATGGAACGATTACAAATTATGGTAGCAGTTGCTTTGCGCATTTTTCAATATGTACACTAAAGGGTATCATTCTGTATGCCCTTTGTAGACTTGTTAGTTTCGTTGGACAATACACAAATTTAATACACACGTGCAATAAAATGTGTTTAATCAAACTCGGAAACCCTCACCAAAATAATATTCACCCCGCCCTAATTCTCCAACGAAACTAACAAGTCTATTACAATGAAACATCTCCCCAGCGAAATTACCAGTGTTAGAACAAAATTTAATGTAAGACTTACTATCTTTGCTTCTATTACTATCTCATATGTAGCAATTATTTTCGTATCCTGACCGATGTATCTATCTATTTTCGCATTCTGAAGAGATTTACTAAAACAAGTAAATCGAAAGGATCGTAAATGCTACCTTTATCTTTGCTTCTTTCTTCTTTGTTATCTAAATAAATTAAAGGCATACCAGCGAAAACGACGAGTTTTCCCATGTTACTACATCCATTTTCTTCTCCTATATAACCTAAACTACGGTCTACCAACCGAACCACCTTCTACCGTACAACTTTACAAAAGATTGTACCTTCCAAGGTAATAACCAGGAGCGACTTTGAATTTAATTATCCCTTAGAAGTATTACACTCCTCTGATACCTATATATATATATATATATATATATATATATATATATATATATATATATATATAAAACCAGAAATATAAACATATATATGCATACATACATGCATACACATTGACACATACACAGCATACGCAGACATATACATATGAAAAAAAGAACAAAACAAACATAAGATACAATTGTCAGTAGTATTTCGGATGTTCGTTCCTCAGAAGGTATTACCTTCCTATTAATTTTGAAAAATATAATTTTTAATTCCCTAGATTTAACGCTGAACCTAAATGTTGACCCATAATACCCTTTCCATAAATCAAAATGCGCTTGCAATACAAATACAAAAATATGTCCACCCTAAATCTATGATAAATGCCCTTGCTATTAAGGATATCAATTAGGATCTTCAACCTTTTAGCTCATCAACTAATTTTCAATGTTAATGCAAACTGAAAAGTAGCTGTAGGATAGAATGACCTATAAACCAACACGAAACGAAGACATGCACACAATCATGCAAGTTTTCCTAATATTATTTTTACTCTCACACATAAGATCTTAAATAGTAGTTTTCACTATAAGAATAAGAAAAAAATATTGGTATTTCAACTACAGTGGATAACTGAAATATAAATATTAAGCCATCAAGTGGAAATTTGGATAAACACTAAGCTAAACCGGTGATGGAACCGATGAGAGATAAACGGCATCATAACGACTCAGCAATTTCATTGCTTAGTAAAATAATATTCATTTCTCTGCATGAAGATAGAAGAGAAAAAACTTTAGGGACATCTGATGATAATGTTGATGATGATGTTAACGACGATAATAATAATAATAATAATAATAACAATAATAATCCTTTCTACTAAAGGCACAAAGCATGAAATCTGGGCCAGTGTTTTACTGGTACTCAATTTATCGACCACGAAAAGATGAAAGGCAAAGTCGACCTTTGCGGAAATTGAACTCAGAACGTAACAGCGGCCGAATTACCGCTAAGCATTTCATCCGGTGTGCTAACGATTCCGTCAGCTCACCGCCTTGGATAATAATAATAATAATGATAATAATAATAATAATTATTATTATTATAATAACAACAACAACAACAACAATAATAATAATTTTAAATTTTGCCATTTGCAAGGGCAGCCATTTTTGGGGGAGGGGACGAGTCGATTACATCGACCCCAGTGTTTCACTGGTACTTATTTTATCGACTTCGAAAGGATGAATGGCAAAGTCGACCACGGCGGAATTTGAAATCAGACCATAGCGGCAGGCGAAATACCGCTAAGCATTTCGCCCGGCGTGCTAACGATTTTGCCAGCTCACTACCTTAATAATAATAATGATAAAGTAATAATAATAATAATAATAATAGTAATAATAATAATAATAATAATAATAATAATAATAATAATAATAATAATAATAATAATAATAATGATAGAACAACACCAGGAACGTCTAACATGTGAGAGTGATAAAACACTGCACCGAAATCTATTCGAAAACTTCGGGAATAAAGACAACGAATGGAACCTAAAATAACTGACAATGTGTTAGATTATATACGAGTAAGTATACGGGATGGGCTACTCGACCTGAAGAAAATTCTAACTAGGCCCCACCTGCGAGGTCATGGGCTGTTTATTTTGATATGAGATCACCATGTCGCGCACACATGGTTGTGATGCATGTGCCTGGTGTACCCTTATCAGACGGGTAGTCATGATGGGTATAATGGGCTTCGTATATTTTACTCCAGTGTCACTTTGATGGCATGCACTGCTCTCTCACTCAATAATAATAATAATAATAATAATAATCATGATAATAATAGTAATGATAATAATCCTTCTACTAAAGGCACAAGGTCTGATACCTTGGGCGAGAGGGTAAGTCGAGTACATCGACTCCAGTTGTCAACTGGTACTTAATTTGTCGACCCAGAAAGAGTGAAAAGTAAAGTAGGCCTCGGCGGAATTTGAACTAAGCAAAATGATTGGGGACATTTTGCCTGTTAGCACACCGGACAAAATGCTCGTAAACATTTTCCCCGGTGTGCTAACGATTCTACCTGCTCGCCGCCTTTCTTCTTACCAATATACATAACACTATTGCATTATTGATAATATTCTATTATTAATAAGGCGGCGAGCTGGCAGAAACGTTAGCATGCCAGGCGAATTGCTTAGCGGTATTTCGTCTGCCGTTACGTTCTGAGTTCAAATTCCGCCGAGGTCGACTTTGCCTTTCATCCTTTCGGGGTCAATAAATTAAGTACCAGTTACGCACTGGGTCGATGTAATCGACTTAATCCGTTCGTCTGTTCTTGTTTGTTCCCTCTATGTTTAGCCCCTTGTGGGCAATAACGAAATAGATATTTCGTCTGTCGTTACTTTCTGAGTTCAAATTCTGCCGAGGTCGACTTTGCCTTTCATCCTTTCGGAGTCGATAAAGTAATCACCAGTTGCGTACTGGGGTCGGTCTAATTGACTGGCGTCCTCTCCCAAAATTTCGGGCCTTGTCCCTAGAGTAGAAAAGAATATTCTAGTATTTTTATTATGCTATAAAACAAAGCAGTGATCTGATAGCATTGTTAGCAGGCCGGACAAAAAATTTCACGGTAGTTCTTCCGGCTTTACTGAGTTCATTTTCCGCTGAGGTCGTTGTAGCCTTTCATCCTTTCAGAATCGGTGAAATAAGTCACAGTCGTTTAACACCCTCGCCCAAATTTTCTTACCTTATGAATATATTCTATTCTATCATAGTAGTAACTATT
Organism: Octopus bimaculoides; assembly: GCF_046866305.1. Lineage (NCBI taxonomy): Eukaryota > Metazoa > Mollusca > Cephalopoda > Octopoda > Octopodidae > Octopus > Octopus bimaculoides. The sequence continues at coordinate 17,450,693 of NC_142935.1, forward strand.
GACGATTTCATTTATCATACTATTCATTAATTGATTTTCTTATTCATTTCAACTCACCTTACGCTTTTATATATTATCTTCTGCCATGTATATTATATTACTTGCTGCCAAACTATACACATAAAAATTGTATAAGTGCCTGTGTCTTTATCTAAAATAAATCTTGAAACGATTATGTCATATATAACATTAAGCGCTTCCCTATTTTTATCTCAATATTACAAGTTTCACTCAGACGATGTTACACTCTTACGATGATGTAATCAGTTGTTCTATCTTAATCAATTATTTTAATATCTAGCTTATCTTTTATTGATTGCTACTAAATAGGATCCTGATAATTATTCTGAGTATCTACCTGAACTTTGATATTATCTACTTCATTGTATATAAATTGCTTAATCTTGTATTAACAATTTATCATGTTATTTTATCATGATTCTTTATGATGTCTGTGTCATGTGTAATATTGCTAATTGTTCATTTATAATGTTGTACTCTTAAATAGTTCTCTAATGCAATATATATATATATATATATATATATATATATATATATATATATATATATATATATAACCACCACCACCATGATCATCATCATCGCTATCATCATCATCCAGTCAGGTGACTTGCTCGGGGTTAGTGCAACTCTTCCACGCCGTATGTCCCAATCATACGATGCAGCACGGACGTCTGGTGTGTTATATCCACATTGGTCTTCCACTCGCTAAAACATCTCATTAGTTTATGCTACGACTACAGCTGATAGCAGTAATTCGCGAACTGAATTGGTTGATCCTGGCCGTTGATAGTTTGTTGTCTATTCACCTGCTCAGCATCTAATGATATTCGCCATTTATTCAATATTAGCTTAAAAGCTGCACTATGTGTAGTCTCCTACGGATGGCTAATTGGGTCTGCGGCACAAAACGAAATAGAGCGATAATAATAAAGCATTTATTGGTACCCTACCAATATGGTATTACCCTACCGATATGGTATTACTTTAAATTCAATTTAAATGAAAAACTTGTAAATTCACAATTTTTTTGAGTTCTTTCAAAATTTGAATTTTCAACTGTTAGCATATAACAAATGGTCATTCAGACCTGATCCCGATACTGGATGTTCAAGAACCAAATGAAGGGCAATCTTTCAATCCGCCAATACTTGGGAGACTCAGTGTTTGATAAAATCGTAAACAAAGAAATCCCAAAGTGTTAGATCTGGTGGTCTACCCAGCACATATCTGTTAACCCTGTATCAAAATCCATTCATTTGGAAAATGGTTGATGCCAGTAATCCTTATAATTGTGTTATAATCCGATAAGAAATCTTGTCGAATCATTAGAGCTCTCGTCGTCTTATCTACAATTAAATCAAGTTTAAAGAATTGCAACAACTTGCAATCATACATTTGTTACCTGTAGCAGTAACTTGGACAAGAAAAAAGTGTCCATAACTTTTAGAAATGAGTTAGTTTACCACCAGTGTTGGACAAAATACTTTGGACGTTCGTTTGGTGAACTACAACAATTCTGTTGATATATTCTTCCTCGTGTATCGAACCTTGTTACATCATTAAAAAAAAAAGTGTTCTCCTTTACGTTTTCATGGGGGATGCGTTCATCGAAAATTAGTTCATGTTAGACTCCTTGCCAAAAGTGTTGGTTAAAAAAATCTGGAAACTTACATACAAGACTGAGAGAACAGCTTCAGGTTGCCTGAATGGAGGTATCATACCAAATTAGATGATTAGAAGGAGAATAGTACACTTTATGAAAGACAAAAGCAAGGGCAATATAGCTAGAAATTATAGACCAATCACTTGCTTACCACTAGTGTGGAAGCTGTTAATAGGAATGCTCTCAAGAATGAGCATCTTGGAAGAAAAACAGAAAGGCTGCAGGAAGAAGGCTAGAAGGAAACAGAAATCAAGGAAGAAAAATTTAACAATGACATGGATAAATCATAAGAAAGCTTATGGCATGAATCTACATTAATGGATAAGTGAATATTTGAGTATATTCAATATTGCAGACAACAGAAGAAATTTAATTAGAAATGGAAAGTAGATCATTACTCAGGTAATACAAACTTGGGGAAAGTTAATTACTATCTAGGGAAACTCGCCATCTCCTTCAATATATGTGTTTTGTAAGACTTTGAGCAAGCAAAATAGTTAGTACGCTAAGAAAAATGCTTAGCGCCAATTCATTCGTCTTTACGCTCTGAGTTCAAATTCTGCCGAGCTCTACTTTGCCTTTTACTCTTCCGGAATTGATAGAATAAGTACAAGTTGAATAAATACCAGATGTAATCGACTTACCCCCGCCCATAAAATTGCTAGCCAAAATTTGAAATCAATATTTGTGTTTTGTGTCTTCCTGTTCTGAGTTCAAATTCAGCCGAGGTCGACTTTGCCTTTCATCATTCCGAGGTCGATAAAATAAGTAGCAGTTGAACAGTGGGGTTGATGTAATCGCTTACCTCCTCTCCCGAACTTGCAGGAATGGGTAAGTCGATTACATCGATTACATCGACTTACCAACTCCTCCGAAATTTAAAATTAGTATTATGGGCCAAAATTTAAAATTATTGTCATCATCAACATCATCATCATCATCATCATTATTATTATTATTATTATTATTATTATTATATTTTAAAAAGGATTGACGTAACTCTTCACGAAGGTAAATAGTCAAGACGAAGAGCGCGATTCGATTGTAAGATATTTTATTCGTTGAACAATATTTCAGCAGTACGTCTGGCTTTGTCAAGTTCAAAACAAAAGGTGATTAAAAATTCAAAATAACAGAAATTTAAACGTAAAGTATGAACGAGAGCAACCAGCGTCCATACGTTGATGGAATGACATCATCAGTTTTAAAGTTTTATAACAGGTAAAAAGAAAGAAAAAATAGAAAAAAGGAAGACGACAGAAAAAAAGGAAAGAAAAAGAGAGAAAGAAGAATATTTAATCAAACAGCTTTGTATAAATTTGATGATATTCTCCTGTTATCTTATTCATTCCTCCAGGGCGTGATGTTAATAACCCGCAAACATATTTCTCCTCATACATTCTGAGAAGTGAAATTGGGGTAGATCCAGAATACTTTTTGAGAATGTGCACTTTCAAGTCTTCTTCAAAATTGCAGCCGCTTGAAACGAAATGTTCAGCAAGTTCTGTTGAACTACTGTTATTGTGCCTGACGTCAAATCTGTGCCCATTAAACATTTTGTTTAATTGTTGTGTTGTACAACCAACATAAATTAAGTTGTGTTTCGTGCATTCTGCAGCGTACACTAAATGGGTATGTTTACATGTTCCACCTTCTGTATAAATGATAACATTTCTGTTATGATTTCCGATGGAATTCTCTTCACTCATGTTGTTGCACAATGAACATGGCTTACCTCTCTTGCGGCTGCCCCCCAAGGTACAGCGTGTAGATTCTCAAATGTTCGTTTTCTTGGAGTCAGATATAGAGGTCAATAATTCTCTTACATTCTTATTCCGTCGAAAGGCTACAATGGGCGGCTGAAGAAATATCTGTTTGAAACTGGGATATTTTTTCGCAACATGCTGGTAACTTTCATGCAACACTTTTGAAATGCCAGCGCAACGTCGGTGCCAGCTAATCACTAAAGGAATTCTGTCATCTATTGTATTTTGTTTGCTAAAATCATGCGTGTAGGTTTGACTATCTTTGCTAATCTTAGCTATTTCATTTGCTATTTCCTTTAAACGTGATTCACTGTAACCTCGTTTGACATAATGACATACAAAAGGATTTGCATGTTTCCAGTAATCCTCTATGTCAGTACAAATCCGTTTTATCCTCAAAAATTGGGATTTCGGATTTGACCGAATAAGATGATGTGGATGATCAGAGCGGCGGTGGAGATAAATGTGGGATGACGTGGGCTTGCCTTTCTTAAATAACTCTGTTACTATTCTACCGCCAGAAAACTTGACTTTTGTGTCCAAAAATTCAACGCTAGTCTTTGAAAAACTAGACGTAAATTTTATGTTGGACTTAAGGCTTGTTTCTTAAAATAACTCTGCCACTATTCTGCTTCCATTTTTCTTAAATAACTCTGTCACTATTCTACCTCCATTTTTCTTAGATAACTCTTTTCCTTTCCCTTTTTTCTTTCCTTTTTTTTTCTGTCGTCTTCCTTTTTCTATTTTTTTCTTGATGACAAGGTCTCAGGAATCTGAGTTGAGATTCTTGCGGAATATAGGATGGTACTTTACAGCAGGTGGACAATGCGAGTTTCATTTCCAATTTCTTTCACTCCTTAAGGTAACATTTTCGGTGTTTTGCCAAGTGCACCAATTACTACAGGAATAATTGGTGTCCTAGTTTACCACAGTCTCCTCAGCTAGATCGTGATATTTCTCAATTTTTTTTTCAATTTCTTTCGTATTGACCCTTCGTTGGGAATTGCAAAATCAATGATCTTACCCAGGTCGTCTATCTTGTCTATTACAATCCTATCTAGCGTTCTGGCTTCAATAGTATGGCCTGTCTTTATGGGGAAGTCACACAACATCTTGTAATTCTCATTTTCTCTCACAGTTTCTAGTTAATGCTCCTACCACCTTTCTGTTGTTTTAAATTCACGCATTCACCTATCTCAAAACATTCTTTTGCCTACACAGTCATGTCTGCGCTCATACTCCTTTTGTGCTAGTATATTGTACTCATAGGAATGGTGAGTATTATTAGTATTATTATTATTGTTCAGTGGTTTTATTTTTATAACGTACTTTCACTTCACTACCGAGCGCAGCTCTGTGCGCCTTGGGTATGTGCTGTGGTTTGCTGTGGTGCTTTTATGTTTACTGTATTGAAAGTGTTTTGTGTAGAATGTGTGCAGTACCCAGTAGTGCAATTTTCTGTATGTTATATATATTTGTAAATCCTGGTGTTTTTGTTATGTATTTGTCTGAATATTTTTTTTATTATACCTAAGGCACCTACTATGATAGGAATTGTTTCTGTTTTTAGATTCCACATTCGAGTTATCTCTGTTTCCAGGTCTTTATATTTTGAAAGTTTTTCCATTTCTTTTAGAGAAACGTTGTCATCTGCTGGTATTGATACATCAATTAGAAAGCATTCTTTTTCTTCATGATCTTTGACAACTATATCTGGTCTGTTTGCCTTAATTTCTGTATCTGTGTGTATTGGCATATCCCAGAGTATGGTTGCTTTCTCGTTTTCTGTGACCTTTTCTGGCGTGTGTTTATACCATCTTTTTTCTGTTGTTATTCCATAGTGTTGGCATAACTTCCAGTGTATATCGGTCCCAGCTCTGTCGTGTCTGTGAATATATTACTTCTTAGCCAGAACTGGGCAGCCAGAGATAATATGATTTATTGTTTCTTGTCCATCTCCACATATTCTACATCTCTGTATTATTATTATTATTATTGTTCAGTAGTTTTATTTTTATAACGTGCTTTCACTTCACTACCGAGCGCAGCTCTGTGCGCCTCGGGTATGTGCTGTGGTTTGCTGTGGTGCTCTTATGTTTACTGTATTGAAAGTGTTTTGCGTAGAATGTGTGCAGTACCCAGTAGTGCAATTTTCTGTATGTTATATATATTTGTAAGTCCTAGTGTTTTCGTTATGTATTTGTCTGAATATTTTTTTATTATACCTACTAAGGCACCTACTATGATAGGAATTGTTTCTGTTTTTAGATTCCACATTCGAGTTATCTCTATTTCCAGGTCTTTGTATTTTGAAAGTCTTTCCATTTCTTTTAGAGATTATTATTATTATTATTATTATTATTATTATTATTATTATTATTATTATTATTATTGTTATTATTATTACTGTTGTTGTTCATTTCCATCTTCTCCTTCTCCTCCTTCTCCTCCACCCCTCATCCTCTTTCTCCTCCTCCTCTTCCTCCTCCTCATTATTATTATTATTATTATTATCAAAATAAGAGAATGAATCACCTTTAGCCGAAAGACTACTATTTGTGCTTGAAATCTTCATAGCTGATGAAATAGACTTTATTATCATTATTCTTTTACCGGATCTACCCGATTTATGTACACACATGCGGAGTAATAAATATAGTGATGATGATGATGATGATGATGATGATGATGCTGATGATGATGCTGTGGATGAAGATAAGATCAATGTGAATATCAATAATATTGATTTTTATTGTGGTGCAGTGTCACATATTTTTGCGAAGTGTAAAGTCAGTTAAACAGACAGCACTACTCAATCTGCATCTATTTTATTGATTGCAAAAACATGGAATGCTAAGTTGCTTTAAGCTGAATTTGGACTCAGAAATGTAAAATGTCGTAACAAATGACTAGGTTTGAAATACACACCCAGTGACTGCGTTTTGAATGCAGCGTATACAAAAGCCGATACTGAGATAGCGGGGTCGATTCCAAAGAAATTGAAGAAATTGAGAAATATCACAATCACAGTCTATCCAAAGAACTGAGAATGTGAAAGATCAAGACAATAGTTATTACTCCAGTAATTGGTGAACTTGACAAATAGTGAGAGATTATATTTACATCGAATGTAATTGGTGGTCTATTATGAAACCCCAACTTTGTTTTACTTGCTGAGTGAGAGGGAAGGGGCAGTGCCCCAGGTCTTCGGACACCATTCCCAGTTAATGAGAGTGATGCTTTAACTCCATCTCGAAGACTTTTCAGTCAGCGCCTGCGGGTACGACATGAGCATAGAGTAAAATCCAGTGCAGACGGGAGTGGAGGGGGGGGGGGCTAGAATAGAGATTAGTGCAGGACCCGAGGGGTCTGACTAAAACAAATGTTTAAAAAGCAAGATGTAAAAACAAAATACGAAAGAAAATCAATCAAAATAACCATAGAACAGGGAGAAAAGTGAAAACTATTTTCAGATTTTAAAGAAACCAACGAATATAAAGCAGAGGATGATGTAACAGGCGGTGGTGATGAGGTTGGGGGGAAACAACAACTTCGTGTATTGAATTGCTGTATATTATATTGAAAATAATATTATACTATGTGGTGGTAGACCATTAGCAAGAAAGATCTGTGCGTGGGCAGTGTTTGGTGATACTGGACAAAGTGGAAGTGAAAAACTGACCGTCAACAATTTTTTCGCGGTAAAAATCCTAAACCGCCCTTTATAAGAATGTTTTTGGCTCTTTTATAAACGAAACAATAAAAATGTAATTGTAGAATATGCTGCTGTTAGAAAGAAACAGTCACATTGTTATTTGGTGGGGCTTTTTTTCCTCGAAGGGTATAAATGCGCTTACATGACAGAACTGGGTTATTCGTACATTGATAACATTCTTACAGAAAAAGAAGTTGTGCGAACACACGCCAAAAAGCAGAATGACAACGTAACTATACACTGGGTAATGTTGCTTGAAATAGACGAGGAGATTAAAGCAATGCGTCCAAACATTGCCAAAGGCCAACGACAAAAGAATTATCTCCTAAGCCAGTCATTAAATGTAAGAGATGACAAGATGCTTTTTCAAGAGCTAGGTAGTGTATCCCAATCTGAAAATTTGAAAACTGAAATATGTAGAATGCGAGGATTGAAAACAGAAATAATCTTTGTAGGAATAGGAAAGATTAGAGAAAATACAGACAAATACCTATATAAAGAAAACAAACAAATCCCATGGCATACATAAATACGACAGATAAAAAAAAAAACTATGTACATGTTATGTAGATTACTTTCAGTATCGTAGAAGATAACAAAAAAAAAAAACACCTACTATGCTTAAAGAACACTGGATGACCAATCAAAGCACAAACAAAAAAGAGACTAAATGAACAACAATGATTTTATACGGTTTACTTTATTTGCCTTAAGTGAAGTACGAATATAAAATATACGTAACAGTATCAGTGACGAAACACTTATACCTGTACAAAGAAACCCATCAATTTGCAGAAAGATAATACAAAACATAACCTAAATTAGTACACACAAGTACACTTGGACAGAAACAAACACATGCGCATAGATACACGCACACACAAGCCTAAGTACAGAAGTGCCTTCATTCTCATATCTCCGTAGACATAAAAAAATAAATACGATATCTATCTATCTATCTATCTATCTATCTATCTATCTATATATATATATATATACATACATATATATTCGGTTGGTGCATTATTATTGAGGCCTTTTTCAACCCTTGTGGGTGCATTTGGTAGTCAGAAACTGAAAGAATTCCTTTGTATATACAGCGCGCGATGGGTAAATTGTCGCCATTTTATATGTTTAATTTCGCGCATGATCATTGCTTGTATTTGATTTTGTCGACTACACAGTAAAGTAGGAGCAGTTGGGCTCCATCTGCGAGAAAAACAGCACCATGACGCAATTCATTCTGCCAGAAAGTTTGAAACATGCTTTACTACTTGGCATTCGCACTGGAAACTCAACTCCAATACGAACATTTCAGAGTGTTTGGGTGTCAATCTGTTGGCTTGCCGTGTCCCCAAAACATGTACCTAGAGTAATAAAAATCAAACATCCTATCAACATCATGGTGTTTGGAGTGATCACTAGTGATGGCGACGTTATGCCTCCATTCATCTTCCCACATGGCCTCAGACTCAACACAGAAGCCTACATCAAATGCCTGGAGGGGATAGTGCTGCCTTGGGCTAAGAGGGTGACTGCTGGAAGACACTATGTCTGGCAAAAGGACTCTGCACCATGCCAAGCAGAAGAACCCAATCATGGCTGTCAGACAAATTCTGCGATCCCATCACCCCTAGCATTTGTACAAGGTGCCATGCAGCTGGAACCGGAACCGTGTGGCTGGAAGCAAGCTTATTGCCACACAGCCACATCAGAGAATATATAGGATTTCCCCCCAAATATGGGTTACAGTATATTAGGAATGTCAGAGTATCTCAAAACTCTAACGGTCCATTTTCATCGACCCAAATGACCTCTCAGGTTTGTGATCTCTTGGAAGGTAGTGTATGCTTACCTCAATTACGTTATGACGCAGGTGTTCTCTTAAATGGTTAATATAAAAGAAAATCCTCACTTCCTACTGCTTGCTCTTAGCAAAGTAAATCGAAGACTATAACGGAAGAATGAAACAAATAATAACCACTAGAAATATTACATGAAGTTTGCACATGGCTGCTATATGCAAAATACATTAGCGCCATGAAAATATGAGAGATATGGAGAGAGAAAATTCTGATGGAATAGAAAATGTAAAGTTCGATGTATTAGGGAATATACGCGAAGTAATAACATATGTCATAAAAAGTCCAAGGATAAGAAACTGAACGATTTAAAGAAAATGCACCAAAAAATAAAGCAAAAGTATCGACCACGCATAAAGATATAAGCAACAACAACAACAAACCAACGGTAGCAGCTGAATAGAATCCAGCTTACCTGAAACTCATGAGGCATTACTGCACAAGAGAAACGAACAAGCATGGAGCAAAAGATCCACAAAATGCAGAATGAAAATAACTTATCACATGACTGATGACAACTGAATGGGCAAATCTTTAGAGCAAGGTAAAAACCAAACATAGAAAGAACAGATCGATACAACCTAAACTAGGATAAACAGTAGGTGGAATACTCAGTCACAACAAAACTATTTTCTCTCGTACTTATACATTATAAATAGAATAAAGCACATATCACGTGAATCATACAAGATAAATAAATCATACAACGACGAAAATAAAGAAAGGGAAAACATTATCAGAACAAAATCAAATAAGATAGGTAAATAGGCATGTCTCAATCTAGGAATTTTCAAACCTCCATGGGAAATAATAGGCAATATAATCAGGCTCTGCTAGATATTCGTTCTAGTGAAGCAAAACGGAGCTTGAATAAGTAAAATCATTCCGTTTTTTCAAGTAGTAACGAATGTGTCGATAGAAACACGGCATAACCATGGCAAAATAAATTTCTTCTCTTCTTTGGCCCTCAACTACTCATAGAAGAGCCGTCGTGACATACAGCACCTTGGTTATTTTGAATTCGGTGGAGCTCGTCCACATACCAGATCTGAATACAGCTAGTTACTTCCTGAGAAAAAAAAACAAAAAAAACGAGGAAGAGCCAATGTGAAAAAGTGTGAGAGCGACATAGATAGTGAAACTGATTTTGGTGGCAGAGTTCATTATTTGCCGTTTATTTGCGTTAACCTGCAATTTCTCTCCATTCTTGAATGTTTTAGTTTTGCTCTGCTTAATTATTTCACATCTCCCAATCAAAAATCTCATTTAGTGCATCACATGCCAACCATGCAACGAAGATTATCTCGGTTAAACAGGATCAAAATTAATGCATTGGATTTGGATACATAAGCAAGAAATCAAAGATTCACTCTTTAAAATGTTTCCAAATGTTTCCTTTAGGCGCAGGAGTGGCTGTGTGGTAATTAGCTTGCTTACCAACCACATGGTTCCGGGTTCAGTCCCACTGCGTGGCATCTTGGGCGAGTGTCTTCTACTATAGCCTCGGGCCGACCAAAGCCTTGTGAGTGGATTTGGTAGAAGGAAACTGAAAGAAGCCCGTCGTATATATGTATATATATATATATATATATATATATATATATATATATATATTTGTGTGTGTCTGTGTTTGTCCCCCTAGCATTGCTTGACAACCGATGCTCGGCAAAAGAGACCGATAGAATAAGTACTAGGCTTACAAAGAATAAGTTCCGGGGTCAACTTACTCGACTAAAGGCGGTGCCACAGCATGGCTGCAAGTCAAATGACTGAAAAAAGTAAGAGTAAAAGAGTAAAAGAGTAATAGTGAAAATTTAAACATTTTTGCAAAAAAAAAAAAAAATGCACCGTTTTCAAAAAGGAAGAAAATCATCAACTACAAAAGAAGAAAAAAAAGAAAGAAAGAAAGAAAAAAAATGAAAGGAAAAAAATTAAATATCCGTTGGTCTCAAATACCTTTAGGAACTGACTAACATGTGCGTTCCGGTTGGTGTTGGTCACCGCATCTTTTGTGTAAGCAGGTGATCTTGCTAGTGAAGGCCGATTTGTAATGAACAAAGAGGTCCTGGTAAGCTGATGTTCTGTAGAACATCGTGTCAGTTTTTCCCTCGTCCGCGATGTTTAGCTGAAAATCAAGCAGGGGGGGGGGCATCACTGTTTGGGTGTTTGATAGTGAAGCTAGCATTGGTCCAAATTGTTGAAATTCTCTAGTATAGTGAAGGTATCTTCATAGAATGGGGTGAGCATGAGGGTGTCATCCATATACCTGGTAAAAATGGCGTATGAGTGGCAGGTAGGGACCGATGTTGCAATATTGTAAATCAGAGCCTTTGAACTAGACGTTTAAGGAGAATGTGGTAGACATTTACATATGCTGTTAATCTGAATGAACAGGTTCTCGACCACCTTTTGGAGGGAAACTCCGGCCCCTCCGGTTAAGAACCAAGTTTCTGAAGACAAGAGCTGTTAGATTAATCGGGAACTTCACAAAACGCTTGAAGCCTAAGACTGCAAGCTGGCAGAATCGTTACTTCACCTGAAAAGCTTCTTAGTGACATTTCTTTCGACTTCACATTCTGGGTTCGACTTTGCTTTTCCTCTTTTCGTCGTACCAGTTGAGTACTGGGGTCGATGTGTTTGACATGCATTCTTCCCTACAATTGCTGGCCTTGAGCCAAAATTTGAAAACAATATTACAGCTGGTACTGCAGAGAAAACAAAAATGTTACTGAATGCAGACAAAAACTGGCAGAAGAAATTGAAATTAACGTGCAAGTGGCTGAGTACTACACAGACACGTTTACCCTCAACGTAATTCTCAGGGAGATTCGGCGTGACACAGAATGTGAAAATGGTGACTCTTTGAATTTATATGTACGCCTCATTTTTGCAAGCTGAGCGAACTGGACCAACGCGAAATAAAGTGTCTTGCCGAAGGATCTAACTCGTCGCCAGGAATCGTACTCACGACCATATGATCTTTCGCGCACCTTCACACGGGAATATATATAAATTGCTTGTGAGTGCATTCAGTTATTTCCAATAGCAGGAAATAAAAGCATACGCTGCATATATAAATAAGGATTATCTCTCTCTCTCTCTCTCCCTCCCTTATTCTCTCTCTCTCTCCCTTATTCTCTCTCTCTCTCTCTCTCTCCCTCCCTTATTCTCTCTCTCTCCCTCCCTCATTCTCTCTCTATCCCTTATTCTCTCTCTCTCTCTCCCTCCCTTATTCTCTCTCTCTCTCCCTTATTCTCTCTCTCTCTCTCTCCCTCCCTCATTCTCTCTCTCTCCCTTATTCTCTCTCTCTCTCTCTCTCTCCCTCCCTTATTCTCTCTCTCTCCCTTATTCTCTCTCTCTCTCTCTCCCTCCCTTATTCTCTCTCTCCCTCCCTCATTCTCTCTCTATCCCTTAGTCTCTCTCTCTCTCTCCCTCCCTTATTCTCTCTCTCTCTCCCTTATTCTCTCTCTCTCTCTCTCTCTCTCTCTCTCTCTCTCCCTCCCTTATTCTCTCTCTCTCCCTCCCTCATTCTCTCTCTATCCCTTATTCTCTCTCTATCCCTTATTCTCTCTCTCTCTCTCTCTCCCTCCCTTATTCTCTCTCTCTCTCCCTTATTCTCTCTCTCTCTCTCTCTCTCCCTCCCTTATTCTCTCTCTCTCCCTCCCTTATTCTCTCTCTCCCTCCCTTATTCTCTCTCTCTCTCCCTTATTCTCTCTCTCTCTCTCTCTCTCTCTCCCTCCCTTATTCTCTCTCTCTCCCTCCCTTATTCTCTCTCTCTCCCTCCCTTATTCTCTCTCTCTCTCTCTCCCTCCCTTATTCTCTCTCTCTCTCTCCCTTATTCTCTCTCTCTCTCTCTCTCTCCCTCCCTTATTCTCTCTCTCTCTCCCTTATTCTCTCTCTCTCTCTCTCTCCCTCCCTTGTTCTCTCTCTCTCTCTCCCTCCCTTGTTCTCTCTCTCTCTCTCCCTCCCTTGTTCTCTCTCTCTCTCTCTCCCTCCCTTCTTCTCTCTCTCTCTCTCCCTCCCTTCTTCTCTCTCTCTCTCTCTCTCTCTCTGAAGTACCTTCTCACAAAGGCTTCATCAGCGAAGCAGTGACTTTGTCAGCTTGAAATTACTTATTTAGAGTAAGAAAATAAATAATCACAAGGATTCTTTTGAACAACAAAAGTCAAAACTAATGGCAAGAATAGAAAATTCTTTAATGATAACTACTTACGAAGAGACCGTGTAATCATTATATCTTATTTTTGATCATTTATTGTATTTTATAAAGTTCTTGATTATTTGGTTATGTTTTTCTTCAGACAGTTAAACATCCTTTCGTTCATTTGTTTCGTTCTGAATCAATATATTTACACGTTATATTTGACAGGTGGATGTTAAGCACACAGAAGAAGGCGTGGTTATCTGCCCGTAAAAAGTAATGATGATAACACTGATGATAAATAATGATAGGTTTTCAATCTTAAGTCGAAAATCGTTTTGAATAAGTAGAACGATGTATATCTATTTGGACACCCCCGACACACACATGCTAATGGGTAGAGTGATAAATATAGCAAATATGGAGTAAATAAGGTTTATTTTAAAGTTTAGTACACTTTTTAATATGCAATATGATTACAAAGAAAACGAGTTATTTTATGGAAAAATGTATCATTCCAAATTCTCTAGGAAGCTGCAAACAAATATGAAAGGTGACTGTGATAAAAGAGATTTTTTTTATAAAGCGTTGTATTGAATCAGCTATTCACCGTCCTATATAGTGATAAGGTTATTAGCTGACAATAGAAGTGATGCTTCAGTTGATACTGGTCATGATGAGGATGATGTTGAGCATGATATCTTATATTGGTACAAGGCAACATCTTTGAAGGAGAGATTTATAGTCGACTGAATATACCGACAGTACATTAGTCATAGTTTTTTTTTTATATCGATCCTGGAGATATGAAAGGTCAAGTTGACCCAAGTCAGATTTGAATTCACACAACTCTTATTCTACACAGCTGCAACAGCTGCCACGCATTTATTCTCCACAAATCACACACCACGTACTATACATAATAACTGGCAAACAACAAAACGCAAAACATCTGTCACACAACGTATACGAAATATATTCATCAGCCAATAAAATAACAAAACAGACATACATATTCGACGTAACAGGGGAAACACACACAAATAACATCAGAAACAACAAACAAGATTCCATAGCAAAGAAAGTCGGCCTGTAATATGCTAACGCGTGTCTACACCTTCGAAAACGCGGTACTGCACATACCATAGAGACACTGAAGGGCACAAATAAAATGAGATTACATAAAAAAGTATCAAGAGAAACTATAAATAAAAGAAATATTCAAAAGAAAGAAAAATTCCCGCAGAGGAGGTTAGGTTACACGTAAAAATCTCACAAAAAGAACAGTTATCTTGACCCCTAAAGCAAGCACATTCCATAAACTGTTTCCTTCCAATCTACAAGCGCAGGCTCAGTACAGACTGCTCACTGCGACCATGCTTGTCACTCACATCTGTGTTTAAATGAATTTATTGTGAGGGGCAGTACTTCCCTCTCACATTTTCATGTTCATGCGGAATTTGAAAAGTTGAGGAGAGGTTAGCTAAAGAGAAAATGTCTGTCTTCAGTCCCTTTAGTGTCGTCCACAATGTAACCTCTTTCCCCAACGCCACCAGAGAGATATAGAATATTTGCTCTTCCTGTCCTATGGAAGGCGGCGGAACTATCATTAAAATGGGCACAGTTGATACACAGATCCGCTTTCCTCACGATCACCTTCTGCAAACTGGGCCTTACAAATTTTCCAGTGAGCATCTTGGTGGCTCTTTACAGAGCTATGAAAATCTTAAATCTGCAGTGTAGTGATACATTAGTTGCAGATAATCCATTGTTGTGACTTTCAGAAACACTTTTCCTTCCAGAGTCACCTAGAATCGGCCCCAATAACTCCCTCAAATGCACACTATTCATTTGCTTTCTCCTAGATTTATCAATACATCAGATAGACAATAGTTATCCTTTCATGTTATCTTCAAATCCAGCTTTCATCGATGTTGAACGCATCCTCTTTGCATTGAGCCCGAGCAAATACATTTTTGTGACTCTTTTTCGTTTTCTTAATACACCCCTATATTTTCAGTAGCTTTCCTTCGAGCTCCATTTTCATCCTATCATAAAAAAGATATGATAGTAATACTGCTCAAGAGTTATATGATGGCTCTGTGCTACAGGAAAAGAGCGCTAGACTTCATGATATCCTATCTCGTGGGCCTTTGTTTCAATTCTATTTTGGTTATGAGGGGACGAATCATGACCGAAAATTTAAGTTCATATAGTTTTCTATTTACTTGCTTCGACTCGGACTACCCTAGGAGCTGTGAGCGAACTAACAGAGCAACGTATGGGCTTACTTCTGCCAACGCCAAACCTACTTTTTGTCCGTTTCTCATTTCCGTTTTTGCTCTCTGTCCTACACTGCCAATCTGATATATCTACCCATTGCTCTCACACCGGATCATAAAATCTGTTTCGTTTTAACATACGCCACTATTTTCTCCACGTTTCTAACTACTCTTCCTTTAATATAGAAATAAAATATCATTCACATCCATCTTTTTCATATAAATATTTGTTTTAGTGATACCTTTTCTTCGTGTTAAAGGTGGGGTAGGATACTACAAATGCAACCACCACAGGAAAACTAGTTTGGCGTCCTATATATTTGGTGCTCAGTGTAATGGACAATGTTTCCAAATAGTTTGCTACTCACGTTGTTGCCTGATGAAGCAAAACTATATTGACAAGCAAATGTTGATGTGAAATAGTCGGTGCCATATTAATTAAAAATTGGCAAGAATGCAATTTTCTAAATTCATTTACACTCACAGGAGAAGCAGTCGAAGGTATTCTATACATCTTTGATATTTGCTACCTGCTGTGTTTATCAAATGATGTGCCAAACTGAATTGACTGGTTTCTCAAAGCCGCTTGTTACGATACAAAGTGTTAGTAACTAATTATTAATAATTAAAACTGTGCAGAGGTTTTTGTTGTAAAATGCAATTAGAAGACAAAGACAGAAACAAAACAAAACAACATATTTAATAGCTTCAAATTCATTATAAATTGCATACTTCTATGTCAAAGACCTTATAACTATCAGCAATGCAAAATCGAATTACATTGACAGGTGTGGTTCACATAAATCATTTCTCTTTAGTTATGTTTCATAGAGGAAGGGCAGAATCCATAGTATTTAACATTCCTTTAGGCCTAGAGATAACGAAAATTGCATAAGGTTAATGCAGTTAATGTTTAGTTCGAATTATTGTATGTTAGAGGTTATACATAAAATATGGTGTAAAAGACACAAAAGAAACAAAGAGAAATTGATAGAAAGATAGTCAGGCAGAGAGAAAGGGAGAGAGACACAAAAGGAATGCTGGTGGAGGTTTCAGATTTCAAAACTTGCATTTCCGGTTGATTAGTTAATGGGTGTTAATTTTACATCTCTTAATCATTAGATGCTTCTAATTTACAGTAATCCTTTGGTATTTTCAATACGTTCAGGTACTCAAAACACCGGTTATAAGGATAGCAAAAACGATCATAATGTTTTCTTTATATTTTTATTTTGTTTTATTAGTTTCGATTCAAGGATGGGAATTTTGGAAGGAGGGGATCAGTCAAATAAATCGCCTTCGGAATCAATGGCAACATTGATCTCGGCGGGGTTTTAAACTAATATCTGAAAATCTAAAGCCAAGTACGGTAGCATCCGATGCATTAGCGATTCTGCCAGTTCTACAATAACGATGATGATAGTAGTAGTAGTCGTAGTCGTAGCAGTAGTAGTAACAGCGGTAGCAGCAGGAGCAGCAGCAGCAGCAGCAGTAGTAGTAGTAATAGTAGTAGTCGTCGTCGTCTTCGTAGTCTTCGTCGTCGTCTTCGTCATCTTCGTCGTCGTCTTCGTCGTCTTCGTCGTCGTCGAAGTCGTAGTAGTAGTAGTAGTAACAGCAGTAGCAGCAGCAGCATTAGTAGTAGTAGTAGTAGTAGTAGTATGGAAGCATGCGCTGTAAAAGCACGTCGCTGCATCCACCATTTTGCTGATTATTTCCTAATCCTGGCGAATGACGCCTTTGCACTACCCAGGCGACAACAGCTCCACCCCTTGGTTCTGTCTGAGTAGTGGTTGCTGGTGAGTTTTTACGAAGTCGGAGTGTAAATCCCACCTCAACCTCTTTCAGTCACTTTTTACAAGGCACAAGGAAATGTTGAGTCTATTCTTTGGCATACCGGTTCCCACACAGCACGATGATGATGATAGTGAAGATGATGATAATAATAAGAATTCCAGTATAGGCTCAAGGCTAAATGCAGAGGAGGCGTTCAATATCGATGAAAACTGGACTTGAAGATTACACGAAAGAATAACTATTGCCTACCTGATATACTGATAACACTTGGACTGAAAGAGAGATGCAGTGAGATCTGAACACAGAAATAATGAAAAATATCCAGAAGCAATAATGCAAGACGTCTATGATTATAACAGTAAAAAAAGTTTCTAACAAAAACACAAGGTGTGACATTTGGCGGAGTAAATTAGTTGGTGAAATCAGTCCAAGTGTTTGACTGTAATTTTATCATGCCGAAAGGATGAAAGTCAATGTTGATTTCGTCATGATTTGAACTCCGAACATAAACACCACAAAGTACTTTACCCAACGGCCTAATGACTCTCCCAACATACGGTCCGTGCTCTGGTAATCCTTTTTTTTTTTTTAGTACAGGTACAAAGCTCGAAGCTATGACGGTGGAAGCTAGGCAATTACATCGACCCCGGTACTCAACTAGTATTGTTTTATCGATTCCGAAAGCACGAAAAGAAAAGTCAACCTTGGCGGAATGTAAACTCAGACGGGTTGAAATGCTGCTAATCATTTTGTCCGATGCGCTAACGATTCTGCCGACTCACGGCCTTATACTGTATTCTAATAATAATTCTTTCTAACTTAGTCACAAGGCCATAAGGGAGCGAGCCGGTAGAATCATTAGCACGCCAGGCAAAAGGTTTAGCGGTATTTCGTCTGTCCTTGGTTGTTCATATTCCATCGGAGTCAACTCTTCCTTTCAGCCTTTCCGGGGCGACAAAATAAGTTTAGTCAAATACTTTAGTGAAATATTTGGGCGGATAAAAAAAGCTTAGTCAAATACCTGGGTCAATGCAATCGACTTCCACTTTCCTCAAAAATGCTGACCCTGTGCCAAAATTTGAAACCCATATAGTTACAAGACAATAGATTTTGAGTGCCGAAAGTTGACTGCATATTTTGTTATGTCTGTGGAAAGTCATTCTCTTTCGGTGCCTTATAATTTAACACACTCACCGGTAAAATTTCCACTTATTTCTTTTTTATTTTCCTAAAATTTTCGTTGCGTCTTCCAGCCTTTTCAATAGTTTTGACTCTGTCCGTTACTCACACAGCGTTCCTTTTTGTTTGTTTGAGCGTATGTGTGTGTATCAATGTGTGTGTTTGTGTGTGTGTGTGTGTGCCTATAAATGCATGTATGTATGTATGTATGTATGTGTGTGTGTGCATATGTATCTATTTATGTGTGTACATTTATATTATGTATTCTGCATATTCATGTGTTTGCATGTCCGTGTTTGTGGTTTATGTATGTGTGTGTATGTTTGTATATATGTGTGTGTACCCCTGTTCCCTTGTGTGTGCATGTCTGAGTGTTGGTGTGTGTTTTGCAACTATCTACCGTGTTTGTATGTATGGATGCGCATCTCCATATGTGTCCTTGTGTGAGGTAAAGTGTGTGTGTTTATATACGGTCATGTGTTTCAGTCTTCATTTGCATATGTGTGCTTGTTTGTTCATATAACCTATGTAACTATCGCTGTGTATGTTGATCCGTTTACAACGGAACGAACACATAGGAAAACAAATAGCCACTTGGAATTATTCCTTCATCAGCTGCCTCTATTCTAAACTAGGTGTTTCGAAGATAAGGCAGGATGTACTCTTAGAATAGTTTCTTCCTGAATAGAGGATCAATCCACTAAACAGAGAATTCCAAGGTAGCAAACACAAACTAAGACAGGAAAAAATGGACAGTGAAAACAACAATAAAAAACCGTAGAGCCAAACGCGAATCGAATATTGAACGCTAGTGATAGGACGAAGCTGGACGGAGAAAAAACAGGTTCGTCTCGCCTTCATGGTGGCTGAAGTGAGAAAGAGAGAGAGAGAGAGAGAGAGAGAGAGAGAGAGAGATACATACACCCCACTCGCATACATACATACATCTTTCTACATAACAGCCCACTAACTATTCTACTCTACCTGTGTAAATTGTGGGTATGGGAATATGATATCTACTATGTATATTTCCTATTTAGGAAATATACAAAGGAAATATACATAGTGGATGTCTATGGAAATATACATAGTGATGTCTATGGTTTATATACTCCTTATGAAATAATTTCCTCAATCACATCTCCTGAATTCCAGCTGCATGGAACTTTGCGTTATACTCTTCTTTATAGTATTACTATGTGATCTGTTAGCCGAGTCTGCTAGTGGTGTAATGTGTGAAGGCCACACGATTCTATGAATTGATATATTGGTTTAAACTTTTTTTACAAGACCAACAAATGTGTGAGGGGGGGGGGGGCATAGTGTATTAAATCGACCCCAGTGCTCAAATGCTACTTATTTTATCGACCCCAAAATGATGAAAGGCAAAGAATCATACAAACGATTCTGCCAGCTCACCGTTTTGTTAATCCATACATTACACTATAAATTTATATATATATATATATATATATATATATATATATATATATATATATATATATATATAAATCCATAACCGTCAGCTCACAACACAATGTTTCTGAACATTTCTCGAAGAAGAGGTTCTAACCCCAAAATATTGAAATGTAAGATAAAAGTACAAACCATCGACGTATATTATTTCTTTTAACTTGTTTGATGCTATGGAAAAAAATTTAAGAAACAGTTATATATATATATATATATAACTATACTACTATATACTACTAAACACGTAACATATATAGTGTCAGCTTTCTAAATATACCAATTTCGTCCAACATATCTTGCATGATATTATCTTTTAGCGTGATTTAAACTTGTGTTGTGAAGTTTACAGGTCTCGGTAGACTCTTTTGTGTTAGTCGATTTCTGGTACTGAAATTATTGCCATGAGTCTCTATAACTATGTGTGAACCAAAAGAATCACCTTAGGAGATTTCAATTTAGTTTCCCTAATTTTCTTTTCAGAAACTATATTATATAAATTTCTTTGCCTGAACAATATTAAAATTCAATTAACTCGATGTTGTGTAGTAATATCTAACCTTTATTTTTGAAATGTTTGCATAAATATACAACTGCAAAAATTTTACATATCAACATAAATACACGAAAACAACTTATTTAGTTAATAACGTTCTTTGAAAACTATAATGTTTTTAGCATACAAAGCCTATCAATAAAATAGGCTAAATATTTACTTTCTACATTAACAACTATCTTTTAAATTAAAATATATATAAACACGCTGAGCTGAGCGGATCGTTACCGCTCCAGACAAAATTCTTAGTAGAATTTCTCCCGGTTTTACGTTCTGAGTTCAAATGTCACTGAAGTAGATTTGCCTTTCATCCTTTACAGGGGTGATAAAGTAAGTGCCAGTTGAGGGTCGATGTAATCGATTGGCTCCTACCCACAAGATTTCAGGTCTACAGTTTACTGTAGAAAAAAAACAAACAAAAGATTGTGTTACATACTAGTGGAATCCGTGAATATTACACGGAGTTAATGAAAAACCTATTGGCTTATTTCTGAAAACTTTATCCAAAACAACTGGAAGCGTAGCCTGTGTTTTGTCTGTATGGAAAAATAGTCACTCATCTGCTAATCTTTGGAAAGTAAAGGAAATGGAATACGATGATTACTTAATGCAGTTTATATGTATATACTTTATGCGCAATGTTATAGATTTAATACACAGCACTCATAAAATAAATATTGAAACGTATTTTTACATTTTTCTCATAAGCCAAAAAAAAAAACTAACCTGTACATATGATACAACCTTTAATTAAATTGCATGTATTTGCCACGTAAATAAGCGTGAGAATTTCACGAAATTGCACTTATGAGCGTGCACCTAAGTGATAGGTGATATGAAATTAAAAAATACACCTTTCACTATCCAGTAACCATCACCACTACCGCCACCACCATCATCTCTGTCTCACCTCTGTCTCCCTCCTCTCTGTCTCCCTCCTCTCTGTCTCCCTCCTCTCTGTCTCCCTCTCTCTCTCCCTCCTCTCTGTCTCCCTCCTCTCTCTCCCTCCTCTCTCTCTCCTCTCTCTCTCCCTCCTCTTTCTCTCCTGTCTCTCTCCCTCCTCTTTCTCTCTCTCTCTCTCTCTCTCTCCCTCCTCTCTCCGTCTTCTCCCCTCTCTCTGTGCCTTTCTTTAACCTCACCATCAGAACATCACCCATCTGCTAAAAGTGTATTTCAATCTCTCCTCCTCTACTTTCAACTAACTTATTTAGCCACGTAATAAATATTACGTTTCCCCATCTCATTTTATGGACGCTTGTCTCTCATGCTTTTTCTTTCTCCCTCTTTTTGTCTTACTCATCGACTTATCTGCTGTTTCTCTATCTTTTTGCTTTCTCCTCCCTTTCTCTTCAACTAATCGCATGTTAGCGTTACAATTACATTCCCTCTCTCTTACGTCATGCACACTTTTATTTTCCTCTTTATCTCCCTCCTTCTTTTTCTCTTTCCGTCTTTTCTTTCTCCCTCTTTTTCTCCAATCACATGAAAGCGTTACCGACGGGCTAAGTAACACAATGACAAACAGAATTATTATAAGACGGGAGTATAACTAATGAAAATATCCTATTTACCGTTGTGTTTGCGGCGAGTCATATAATTTAACACACTCACTGGTAAAATTTCCACTTATTTCTTTTTTATTTTTCTAAAATTTTCGTTGTGTCTTGCAACCTTTTCAATAGTTTTAACTCTCAAATCTATTGAAAAGGTTGCAAGACGCAACGAAAATTTTAGAAAAATAAAAAAGAAATAAGTGGAAATTTTACTGTTGAGTGTGTTAAATTATAAGGCACCAAAAGAGAATGACTCTCCCCAGACACAACAGAATATGCTTCAATACACGAACTCACGTAAAGAATCTTGCAAACCAAATCCCAAAACGAAATATCCTATTTACGTTTTCCTAGTAATAATTTTAAAGTATTATTTGCGCCCAGTTCCTTTCACTTATTGCATATATTTTACCTTGTTGACTTCATCTGTGGGCAAAATTAATATTCTTACATAAACACCTAATTTAAAAGAATAAAAACTGTCCCTTTCATATAAATATAAACTTTTTGAGAGTAAAATGGTTGCTCCGAATATATTTTCCGGAGTGTGACACAAAAGATAGTCTGGAATGAAGGTATACTTTCTTAATGTAAATATTCCCCCTTTTTTAAGGGACTATTTAGATAACGCGCTGACATACGTTGGAGTGTCAGAAAAATTGCTTCTGATATTTATTCATCGAAATAATAAAAAAATAGTCTTTCTTTGTTAATTAAAAGTTTCTTTTGGAACACGAAGCAAAGTGTATATATAGGAAATGCTATTATATATAGATTCTTAACGTATTTTGAACATACTGACACCAAATGTTTCGATTTGAAGTTGGACTCAGAAATTATGAGTTTGTAATGTAGATTCAGATGCGTGGTGAATGATTAAGTCAAGGTTAAAATATGTCAAGACAATGTAGAGACAGCACTATTGTCATTTATTGTATGCATAATCTCATTTGGTTGCCTCTGGTATATCTATAGTAGTCATACAGAAAATATAAGTGAGATTTAGTTCATGAACTCTTTATACAAAATGAAATATTCAAGCTTACATCTATAAAGTTCTAATCTATTTAGTCCGCATTAATCTTCCAATAAATACTCCAGAAAGATAATTTCCTTCCGTTGTTGTTCTAGTCTTAGTTTAAGTGAAGAATAATCAGTGTTTGCTTGTGATAACTGCCACAAACTCTGATCAAAAGCATTCCTAACTTGACCATCACATGCTATTAGATAAGACTATTTTAAAGGAGGTTTGACGTGCTGCAAGGAAAAAAGCCGGCTGCTTTTTCAAACACATCAATGACCATATAGCGGTTTCTTTGTTGATTATTGCATCTATTGCTATTGCTGTTGCTGTTGTTGGTTAACCCCAGCTATGCCTTTATTAAGGGTAGCTTTTGTGAAGGTGTTCTAATCGTAGTCACCTCGTCTTTATCGGGGTACAGTATTTCTAGGACTACATTAACTAGTGTATCCGTCATTTTCCAAGCAATTAATATATTAATTAAGATATTAAGTGAGGTTTCTAACCACTCAATTAACTAAATGGGGTTCCTCTCGTTGACTTGGAATAAATAGTATTTAACACGTTGGTATGGTTATTATTGCATAGAAGGACTGTATAAGAGGGGGTGATTACTTGTCTTTCAGATACTATGCGGTGCAATATATATTCATTGCCATCAACATAAAATATAATGTCCATGCGTAAATCCCCTTTTCACTGCTTACTGGTTGAACATTCAGCCTTAAACTTTGCTCGCCGAGCAAAAGTAGATACTTCATTGAACACTATAAAATAGTCGTCTGTCATTGTTAGGATATAAAGTAGGTTCGTTCTTGACATCTGATGAGAGGCTTCGTATATACATACAGTTGTAAATATTCTAAGCTGGATTGAGACGTCAAGTAACTAAAGTGTTGAATCATATTGTAAAGAATATAAGTGTTGTTCAAATGTCAATTGGAATATTTTGCAAAAATTAACAGCTTCACATATTATGTGAAAACGAAAACAATATTGTTTAGATAATCTGCTGTATTTTGTATATATTATTTGTAGAATTAAAATACGTTTTAATTTGTTTTGACAAGTATATTTTCCTTTCACTGATTTTATCCTCTATCAGATAAAGACTAATTCAGTTCTAAATTTAAGACATTTTATATTTCATATTTTATATTTCCATATTAATTATTATATTCCTATTTGTTGGCAAGGCTATTCAATTTTATTTTTTATGTAAATAAATGCATTAAAATGCACATTTCTTGCTCTAGTAACCTAAGTTTTAAAGTGCATATTTATAAATGTTTACACTCAGTCTTTACCCTTCATATTTAGCTGTGGGAGCTCGAAATATTGATTGTATCTGTAGTTCAAAGGCCCAGTTTTTCATACACTTGAGTCACGATGATCCTGTATTAGATTTACGTTAAATATACACGTGTCTTTGGAATAATCAGCCATGTGTATTATCATTCGTTTAGCAGGTAATTGAGCTGAAGCACAACTAAACCTCATTGTCAAAGCCGACGGAAATCCAATTGTGTCTAAACAAATCGGGTTGCTACTTGTTTTGCCGCTGGGACACCGGCGTATGCCAAATTGCTGCTATATTTTAAGTTAATTAAATTTATATTTCAATAATAACTGGCACTTACAACGACGAGAATTCCAGTCCAAGTGGCTGCGCTCTCCCCAAACCATGTTCCCTTAACGTAGTTCTCAGAGAGAATATGACAAGGCTGGCCCTTTGAAATACAGGTGCTACTCATTTTTGCCAGCTGAATGAAATAAAGTGTATTGTTCAAGAGCACAACGCGCCGCCAGGAATCGAACTCACGACCTTACCCTCACGATCCGAATACACTAACCACTAAGCCATGCGCCTTCACATTTCAATAATAAGAGTCATAATAAATGGAGAGAAGCAAAAAAAGAAGCAGTCCAAAGTTGAAAACAGTGGGAAATGTGGTCGATGATCTATGATTCGTAGGAAACAAAAAGCCTAAGTAAGCATGTCCTGCTTCCAATTTACAAAGTTTCCGCCCTTATTTTTGTTATATTTTCTCAAAAGAAAGATGTTAAGACATTCTGAACATTGGTGGTTTCTATCTTTACATTTTTTCTATGTTTCAATATTCTGACGTTTTGTACGACCTTTCGCTAGCAAATGAAGTATCAGCGATGCAACATTTACTTTGTTGCCATTTTCCGATGAGTTTAATTTTTATGAATACACTATGAAATAAGGCGTTACTTTTGAGCGCATGCCTTCTGCTATATGGATACAAATTCTCTGAAATTTCTAACTGGTAGTCTTGCATAATCTAAGTTTTACTTGGGAGTTACTGAGAATTTTATTTTATGAGGTGGGTGTTTCATAATCAGGAATTTACTATTAGATGACTTGTCCATTTTTACGACAAACTTTTCTTCTAACATAGCATATATGGTAGTCTGCATAGACTGTTAGTTTTTCATGCACAAATGTTCTGAAATTTACTTCTATCTTTTACTCCAGCACAAATAGGGTGTTAATTTTGATGACATGTCTTGTGCTATATGTGGGGCAATTAATACTTCTCTCTCCTTGATAATCTGGATTGTAAAAATTATTGTTGCACTTTGGCAAACTAAGCCTTATGGATGTTATTTATTAATAACGATAGCCTTGTCTGACAGTTGTTGGTAAATTTCGTCTTGAGACCAGAAGTTAGTCGTTCTTAGGAACTGTGGTAACATTTCCAAGATATTATCAAGTGTTATATGGGTCTGTCTCTAGATGTATTTCCGTTTTGGTACGTGGTATTTATAATGACAAAACCACTACAAATAAGATAATTATTTGAAGGCTGATATTGGATGGAACACTGGCATGCTTTCGATTAATTGTATGAAATATTCTGATGTTTTGCATATGAAAACCTCACTATGTCAGGAGAATGTAAGTTGTCAGTCTACTGAGAAATCCAAAATATATGCCCTAAAAACCCAGAACTACCTCACTGACTCTCAATATAAACATCGGCCATAACAGTGTGCTAAAATGCTAAATGTATGACTTGCTAGAAGTACACGAATACAGAGTTCAATCTCGGTTGTACAGCCACTGATTGTTTGACAAACCTTATTTCTTCACATCATAGGCAAAAATGCAAACTCCTCACGGTCAGATTAAACTAGCAAATGATACCATAGCGGTGTTAAGATAATGTATAAGATCTGTCATTTCGATTACGAAATATAACAATAAGTGAAAGAGGTGATTATAGATTCACCATTATAAAAAATACCATGGGTCACATAAAAATAAGTATCTTCGAAAGTTTATTTTTCGAAAGAACAACACTAAAACATGTAGTTTAGTTAAGATGTACACTTGGCACTTTTATTCTCTGGTAACAGAAAAAGGAGTTTGGTTTTTGTAGACTATATGAACTCACAACCTAACTGGATCAAATTTACCTTTAATTAAGTAAAACAGTATTGGAATTTCATTCCTGAATATACAAGTACAAAAAACGAAGCACATTTTATTAGAACAGCAGTCTATTGGAAACCAATATTCATTGATCTTTGCATAAACTATGACTAACAGGATATATCATAAACATGTTAGGAACACAGTTATCGAATGCTTAGAAGGATCAAGCATAAACGATCTGTATCGATGAATCAGTTTATAAAGGAGAAATAAATCACCTAAAATGCATTCACCAATAACAAATACTCAGTTCGTAAAATGGGAGTTACACCCCAAATCTATATAAATCCCACGAGGGTCTATCGAGAGATATTAACAGAAATTGCCAGACATATATCACTAGAACTATACGGAAAAGTAACACTGTAGTTCATTGTTTTGTCATAAAAATTGAACGAATCGAAGAGTAACCGGAACATAAGAACTGTCTCTTTATCATAAAAAAGCTCTTGCAAAATGTCTGACAAAGGTGTAATTGCCGGTGTCTAAAGGTCAGAATAGAGAAATTTTATCGGAGTGTTTTAATGAAAAGAGAAACGTTGAACTCAGGAATGACTGAACATATATAATATCACAAGAAAAGAAAATATATTCAGCTACGGAATGAAGTCTTTATTGTAGATAAATTATCACAATGAAAAATGAAAAATCTCGCTTACTGATAATGCTACCTATCAATTTGAGGGCTGTTATCAGCTCAATATGGCTGCTATTAATGAAAGATAAAATAGAAAAAAGCCCACACAAAACAAAACAAAAAATAAAAAAATTGCAATAAAAATTGTTGTGGAAAGGGACGATACTACACTTCGTTTAACACTGAAATGTTACTGGTTTGGATATAGTTTGAAAAAATTATCCTTTTCTTTACCGGTTTTAGTCACTGGGCTGCAGCCATATAGTTACAACATCTTCAAGGATTTTGGTCGATTGTTTGATATTTTAAAGTGATTGTTTCTGGAATCTCTGAGTTCGGAAACATAAATGACCAAAGCATACTCAGTAGAAGAGGTTTTTAAACTAGTGTTAACTTAAACGTAATCATACATATTTATATCGTAGAACATAAACACAGACACATACACAAGCGCATACACACACACACACACACACACACACACACACACACACACATACACATACACAGAGACAAGCAAGCAATGCATACATACTCACACACGCACACGCACGCACACACACACACACACACGCACACACACACAAACAGGCACATAAACACACACACTCACACACTCGCGTTCACACACACACACACAATTCTTTGGTAACCATATATTAAAAACTAGGCTATGAAGTCAATAAATTCGTGTGTAAAAGTGGAAGTTGAAAACTTCATGAATCTAACTGTTAGATCTTTCATAAAGGTACAGCAGCAACATATTTATAACATGAAGAAACTGCAACAAGCTAGCACACTGACATACAAGGCTACATAACAAAATATTAAAGGACAGTATGTACATACTATATAGATTTCCACCCAAATATGGACAATAAAATATGTAGGGAAAGCTCTTGTCATAGCACAAAATAAAAATTGACACAATGTCAATATGCATACGTCACGAAGAAGACAGGCAATTATATCATTAAGTGGAGCACCGAACATTCAATTACTGGAGGTTAATTTGTCGAAATTGAAATCACTCAGTATAAGAAAGGACGTGTTGAAGTTAACGTCATTCTATGTCCGAAAGATGAGGCTGAGAGAGTTTGAAAGCCTCAATAAAATGAAATTAGAAATATCATTGTTACAAACAAACTACGAAGTACTGATACGGAGTTACAAATAATTACAAAACAATAACAAGAAAATAGGAGATATCTATCTATCTATCTATCTATCTATCTATCTATCTATCTATCTATCTATCTATCTATCTATCTATCTATCTATCTATCTATCTTGCTAGCTAGCGAGCAAGATGTCTGTCTGCCTGTTTATATGCACATATATATGGAGGTTTCTGGACGGTCTTTGTGTTTAAGTTGGTGAATGCTGCCATAATCTTTGCCTTCAGTTCATCTTTGATTTTACAAGGTGCTTTGTGATCTCTCGCTCACTTGCACCCCACATATAATAATGAAGGGGGTTGCAGACTAGGGAGTTAGGTGGGCAGATGTTAGGGGTGATGTGATCGGAGAAATTGCCCGACAGACATAATTGGGTTATCTTGGTTGTGTGGCATGGTGCAGAGTCCTGTTGCCAGACATAGGGTCTTCTTGCAGCCACTCCCTTGACCCAGGGCAGCGCTACCTCCTCCAAGAATTTGATGTACGCCTCCGTGTTGCGTGTGGAAGATGAATGGGGGCATAACGATGCCGTCACTAGTGATCACTTCAAACACCATGATGTTGACTGGACGTTTGATTTTTATCACTCTCGATACATGTTTTGGAGATACGGCAAGCCAACGGTTGTTCTGAACTCTACGTATTGGGGCTTCCAGCGTGAATGTGAAGCAGTAGAGCATGTCGTTTCCAAATTTCTGGCATAGTGAATTGCGTCATGGTGCTGTTTTCCTCACTGAGGGTACTCAACCGACCCTACTCTACTGTGTAGTCGACAAAATAAACAACAAACAATGATCATGTCTGACATTAAAAATATAAAATGGCGACAATTTACCCATGGCACCCTGTATATATAAAGCAACGGTACCTCTGTAGACTTTCTATCTACGACGTATGTTCTATTTAGAAGAAAAAAAAGCAGATAATAAAAAGCCCTACTTTTCTATTTTAAATATGATGTTTCCAGTTTATATTTATATAAATATATCAATGCTTCCCTACAGTTTTTCGCTAATATAAATGCCTCTGAATATAATGTGATGTATTGTTCGCCTAGAAAAACACTTTATCTTTTCCTAAATACTGTTGACAGATTAATTAATGGTAAAAAATCTCGAAACAGACAAATCAGATGAATGACACACACTGACACACACACACACACACACACACACACACACACACACAGACACACGCACACACACATAAATGTATACATATATAAAAGAAAAGTTCAGAAAGATTGTATAAATTTGCGGGCGATAAAATTTCCTTTTATAATTTTATTGTCTCAGTTGGTTTAAAAATAATTCCTATTTCACAGTACTTGAGGAATGTGTGTTTAAAAGCTGTTCACGTTTAGCTATATATATATATATATATATATATATATATATATATGCATATATATGTATATATATATATATATATATATATATATATATATATATATATATATATATATATATATATATATATATATATATATATATATATACATATATATATATATATATATATATATATTTATATATACATATATATATATACATATGCATATATGTATATATATATATATATATGTGTGTGTGTGTGTGTGTGTTTGTGTATGCATAAATACACATACATACATTCATGCATGCATACATGCATATACTCACTAAGTGAGGAAATATTAATTGAACCGTTGTATAGATAGACATCACATCAGCGTCTTCATCAGAGTGAGGTTTCTCCGGAGGTAGAAAATCGACTAGAAGAACAATCAAAATCGAGCAGGTATGAAAGTAAAATGGCAACCGATAAGAGACGAAACGAATGTATTTAGAAGAAAAGTGGCCGAGTAATTTATAATTTTTCTTTGAAAATGTTTTTACTGTTGGTTTCGGTGTAGATATTATTATCTTTAACTTAAATGCGCTGTTTGCAGTGTTAGTGCTGTTTATGGTGGCGGAGTTGGTGGTAATATTGGTATTGCTGATAGATTTGTCTTTTGCATTGTAACGTAGAGTTATCTCCACCTCTCAATTCTGTGTTAGATCGATTTTTTTTTTGTCTCTTTCTTTCCTCCTTTACGCTTTCTTCCGGTAATAACTTCCTATTATTTATCCTTATCTTCCTCATTGCAGAATATGTGAGAATCATCTAACAAGAGGAAGTGTAATCCTCGAAGTGCTGTTTTGAAGCCGGGTGATTTCGTTAATGTCCCTGTCATCCTCTTGACTGCTTTCACAGTTACGAAGTATACTAATGCTGTTTTGGTGGATGTAGGTGCTTCTGTGAGTGTTGTTACTGTCGTTATGCTTGTACACTCTTGCTGTTTTTTTTTAGCAGGTTGTGTCGTTGACAGCAGTAGGTTTTTCTTTATTTATCTTCTGCTGTGAGCAGAAAACCGTTAGATGGCTGGTAGTGCCATACATATAATATCTTGTTCTTCGGCTCTCTACAGTTACATATAAACTAGTTTCATATGGTTCGAATATGACTTCGATTCTCTTCAAATTTGTTTGTGTTAAGAGCTTCCTATCTATCCCCGATCAGGTCTCCTTGCTTAGCTTACACACTTTACATATTTGGGCCTCTTCCTCAATATCCTCTATTGAAATTGCCAGGAACCAGCAGATGTTCATTTCTAGTGGCACATCAACCACCCTCGCCTTCGCTACTCACAAGAAAATCAGAAGTGATTTGCTGTAACGTGGTTACAAAGCGAAATTCTGAACCATACAGCCAACCTGTTTAGTATCAGATCAGCTCTGATCTATCAGGTCTCTGATAAAAGCATTTGAATTCAAGTCGTGAGCATCTACTTTTATTTTATATCAAGAACTATAAAGTCAAATATATGCTTGATTTGAAGGAGATTTGATTCTATGTATAAATAAGTAACTTGTAAGATAGCTTTGAAAATTTTTTTTATAGGAAACTTATAAAATAGTGAAATAGAAACGGAAACGATAAAAAGAATTTTCAAACATTTATAAGATAATTCGAAATAAATAAATTGTGAAATAATTCTAAAACATTTAATAGATTCTAGATATTTATAAAATAGAAGTTATAAAACAATGAAATATGAAGTAAGACATTAACTTTTTCGAAAACGCAAACAAACTTTTAAACATTTGTAACAAAGATTGAAACTGTGCAACGATCAATTGCAAAAGTACATTGATTTGCTTTCCATGCTTTTCTTTTAAAACTATAATTGCTATGGCAATAAAATCGTGTAATTCAAGGACAGCAATAGCCAGTGTATTTAGATGGTTGGGTGGAAATGTTGAAGGAGAGTCAATCTATGTTTAAAAATAGATAGTAAGTTGTGGAGGAGATGATTGCAGTGAATGATGGGTTTAGAGAGTAAGGCATAGGTTTTGAGAAAAGATGATACTAAAATGGACACTAAAACAAAGCAACATTTTAATTAAAATGTACTAGAATTAGAATTTTAAGATTTTAGTATTATCTTCTTTAGTATCAATCTGAAAGGTTGTTTAGAGCCCTAATGATGCACTCACAGTTACATACACACATATAAACGCACGCACGCATATACCCACACACACACGCACACACCACAGAGACACACATACACCAACACACACACACAGACATAAACACTTAATATTTTGATTCTGCTTCCTTGGGCGTAGGATACACACACTCATGTACATACGCATTTGAATGTGTGTATGTGCGTGTATATATACAATATGATCATTATAACAAGGATACAATTTCTGTAAATTTTACACTCTGACCTGGCACGCATCACCCTTGTGTTGTAGCAACCAATAGAATATATTATGGCATCAAAGTGGGAGCCTCCGCAAAATCGTTTGACCTGTTGCAAAAAACTAAATCTCTCTCAGATCAAAATGAAATAGTTTCATTAAAAAAAATCAACGCAATAAGATATTGTATAACGTAGTCTAGGTACATTATGTCTCAAAACATTTCGGGATCATTCCTGGATCTGAAATGCTTTTGCTCATTGATGTGAGCAATGAGGTGTTTCTTATGTATAAACAACAATGATAATAAATGACGTGGAAAAACCAAATAGGAGACTAGAATATAGTAATATCTTCGTACTGAAGGCAGAATCATTAGCACGTCGGATAATATGCTTAGCGGCATTTCGTCTGCCTTTACGTTGTGAGTTCAAATACTGCCAAGGTCGGCTTTGCCTTTCATCGCTTATCGACTTTCCTGAACTTGCTGGCGTTGTACTAAAGTTTGAAATCAATATCTACACACTGCTACACTGTCTCTTGGTTTAACTGATGCCTATCGCAGAGTAGACCATTTATCAGAGATCTGATAGATCGGAGCCCGTCTATTGCTGGCATATATCTGAAATAATATTTATTATTGTAAATGTGCTGGCTGCATCAGAACTGGTCTATGACAAACCAAGAAAATCAGCAACAAACATAAACACGCTATTTATGGCTACCATATTAGTCACCAGCCACCAACCAGATGATCCCTCTAGACCCAGGGGTCGGCTTACCAAGATTCCAGTTCTCTCTGGGTCGCACTGCATGCATACAATCAATCAAGTTCTTGCTTGCTGTTCGTTCTTTGATATTCTCTCTCGACAAACATTTTATACGGCATTTTGATCTATATTCCAAAACATTTCCTAAGAAGATGGTCTTGCACCATGAGTAGTAGTGCATAGTGTGTCCAAAATATGATAGCTTTGTGGACTTGATTCTCGACAGTAGATATCTTTGGCCTTCAGCATTTCTAGTACTGCAGCGTTTGATACCCTAATTTTCCAGCTTATTCTATACAGACTGTCGAAGTTTCACCATCGTTCTGTACATTGTCTAAGTTTCTGTCTCGTAGGAGTACAAATGGCATAGTATAACAGTATACTAGCCTCAATATGGGGCTGAAAATTTTTAACAATCTTGTAAATGTCGTTTTAGCTTT
Organism: Octopus bimaculoides; assembly: GCF_046866305.1. Classification (NCBI taxonomy): domain Eukaryota; kingdom Metazoa; phylum Mollusca; class Cephalopoda; order Octopoda; family Octopodidae; genus Octopus; species Octopus bimaculoides. Next base: position 17,483,944 of record NC_142935.1, read on the forward strand.
ATTTGTTCTTTGAATAAATTCTACACAGCGATCTTCCTGATTTATCATTTCTTCTAAATAAGGGCGTTGCAGCTAGTTGCAAGCATTGCAGTACAGAAGTAGAAAAAGAAAAAGAAAATATAGAAAGTTTCTAAAAATGCAGAGAATTTTACAAAAACCTTTATATTTCAGGCGCAAAGCCCATCCTCAGAATGTGTATGGAGAGTAGTGTATGAGCTGCACACAAACGTACCAGTGTTTCAGACGTTTCCAAGATGGCCGAAAAAATGTCGATATTAACGAACGTTCTGGGAGACCCGCAACCTGCAGAACTGAGAAAAACGCGAATGTGCGTGTAGCTGTGAATGAAATCGTCCAATCATCATCCGTGAGTTATCAGAGGATGTGCAGATTAGTTACGGTTCAGTTCAGTCCGTTATCACTAATGATTTGGGTGTGAGACGCGTGTCTGCCAAGTTTGTGCCAAAACTGCTTTCAGCTGACCAAAAAGACACTCGGATTACAGTTGCACAAGATCTTCTTGAACGATGAAAGCGTTTTCAAAACTTTACGTACGCCTGTGAGCGGACATCGCCAAGCTTTTGGAAAAATTTGGTGCAGATTTTCTGCTCAACTTCCTCTGTGATGGTTAACGCGACGATCACACGCTACACACCCTTCTTCCAAGCACAGCTGTAAACATCAGAAGTGAGTTAGAACGTTAAAACTTAGTGCAAATGTACACAGATGAGTTCAAAGTCAATCTTCGCCAAGCAGTTTCACTCTTCATGCTTTAGCTTCGTTACTATAGCAACAGTCCGGAGACTTATTGATCAGTCCACATGTATATAGAGGGTGCGACAGAAACATTGTCTCGATTTTAAAGGTTAATAAAAGACAAACACATGAAGATACAAGAAAAAACATTGCATTTCTATGAAGTACATTAAATGCCGTTGTGATTCACGTGCTTTTCAAAAGTGCATCACTTAAGTCGCGACGGCCAATGTTTTTTTATGTATCATTATGTGTTCGTTTTATTTGAAATCGGGGCTACCATTCTGCCGCACCCTGATATATATATATATATATATATATATATATATATATATATATATATATATATATATATATATATATATATATAGAACAAAACCATGGTAAATTAATCAAATTCTACCACCTCCTAGATTTCGATTATCTCCCCTATACCGGAAGAAATCCCTAATTATCTCCCCCTATTTAGAACTCTTCTTTTTCAGACTGGAACGAACACGTTACAATGAAGTAGAGAAATTTGAAAAGACAACACGAAACCGGTTATTTCTCAAAATACAATGTTTATATACCAAAAAGATTTTATAACGTTTTTCTAACATTTTTCTGACATAATTTAAATATATACTTTAACCATGTAGCACAAGCCTTCTGTAGTTTTTTCACTCTTATATATATATATATATATATATATATATATATATATATATATATATATATATATATATATATATATATATATATATACATTCATACACAGATTCATGCCATATATATATATATATATATATATATATATATATATATGTGTGTGTGTGTGTGTGTGTGTGTGTGTGTGTGTGTGTATGCATTGTGAGTGAATTTGCTTGACGAAAATTGAACGGAAGCCCGTTGCACATATATATGCGTGTGTGTGTGTGCTTGTTTGTGTTTGTCCACCACACTGCTTAACAAATAGGCTTGGTTCGTATAGTCCATGTCCTTGTGACGTAGCTGTTCGGTAGAAGAGGCCGAAAGAATAAGTCCAGACTTGAAAAGTAAGGCTTGAAGCCGATTTATTCGACTGAAACCTTTCAAGGCTGCGTAACCGAAGTCCAGTGACTCAACGTAGTAAATGATATATATATATATATATATATATATATATATATATATATATATATATTTATATATATAACGTTCTAGGTCACTTTCGCTGGTTTACAGGGGGCCAATCACTCGCCATGTTGGACCACTGAGATCTAAAAGTTTTATTTTCATTCTCTCTCTGTTTATTTTTTCTTATTCCTTTCTGTTGAAACGTTAAAGACTTTTTTTATTTTTCCCGAGCGTATGTATCTCTGTAATGTTTGCGCGTATCTTTCACCTATGCATATAACGGAGAATACAAACGGCATTAACTAAACTAATGGCCCACAGATATTTGTTTTGCAGCAATTACTACCACACCCTCGTTATTCTCGATATCAGAAATTCAGTACTTGAATGATTGGTCCCCTGTAAACCTGTAATCTACGACGCTGCTTCTCACATACTACCATATAAAATAAAGTTCTTGGATAATGTCCCAGACTAAGAGAAATCAATGAAAATATTGTTAATGTAAATATCTATACGAGATGGAAGAATAATTTAAGGCTTTCAAGAAATCGAATGTAATGCAATCGATGTTAGCTTTTCCATTGATGATTTGCCATCAACTCCCTCAATAGCATAATTAAATGAATAGTATAAATCTTCAGACGTATTCAGAAACCAAAATAGGATATTGAAAAAAATCTTCTTTCTTGAAGGTGGCATAAGTGAAGTGAAATCAAGAATCGAAACCAATCACGGACTAGGTATGTCAGAAGCTAACGTTTTCTCCCTTCTTTCTATGGTGCTGAAAACATTGTGTCTAAATACGAAATAATATTCGTGCTTGTAAGAGACCCGCTTTGTTATTATTGAATAAGCCATACTTAATGAAGGAAGACATTTTTACATACAAATCCTTAGAGTCGTCAATATAAATATATGAAAAATAGAATGAGAGATGAATAAATCCATAGAAAGAAGTGGTTAGAGTTCACGCGTGTAAGGTTTCTTTGTTAGTAAGGTTTTCATGTCCATATATAATTTCTTTCAAACTGTTCACCATTATATTCATACCAAGATTAAATCCGAGACCAAACAACAAAGACATATATATATAACACTTACGTGCCATCTTTAGGGAATTAACCTGCGAGTTGGCAACCATATTGGCTTTGGTTTTCATCTAGCTTTTATGTGTGAAATACTACCATATTGTCGTAAATATAGACTATTTGATCTTGCTTGTCTGCTTATCTCTCATTGTCACTTTCTGAAAGTTTCCTTCCGGATTTATCGGAAGATTTATATTTGAAATATGCTGTTTCTATGTTTTGCAGTAAAAAAAAATGCCTTCACAGTTGACTTAACACGGATCCATCACTCAGAAGTTCAATATCAACTACTATGATATCACACAGAACAAACAAAGCAACAGCAGAGAAGAAGAAGAAAAAAATATTTAGAGTATTCAAAAGAGTTAAAAAAAAAGAAGCCAACAAAATATATTAAGAATACAAAATTTACAACACTATATGCGATATTGCATAATCGACGACAATATCAATAACAATAGCAACGAATAAAACGGTTAAAGTAACAAAGTCGAAAGCACCGACAGCTGAGTATTATTGATAACAACAGTGGCACAGGAACAACATTGTTAGCGGCTATATAACTGCAACAATAACAATATTGTTGATAATAACGCGGACGCCATCAACAATAGCGAGAATATAAACAACAATAATAACAACAACAATATTATCAAGAATAATGACAACATTTAGAAGAATTGTACAAGTCGACAGTTTGTGTAGGAGAATGATTCAACATATGAGTATACACAACTCTCTTTTTCTTTCTCTGTCTCTTTCTCTCTCTCGCACATACATACATCTATATATACATACACACATATATGATATGCGTGTGCATATGTGTGTGAATATAGATATACATACATACATACATACATATATATATATATATATATATATATATATATATATATATATATATATATATATATATATATATATATATATATATATGCATCAGCATGGCCGCAGCTCTAAGCTGAAACTTAAAAAAAAAAAATATATATATACACATATATATATATATATATATGATAAATATACATATATAAATGATATATATATATATATATATATATATATATATATATATATATATATATATATATATATATATATATATATAATTTATTTATTTATGTTTTATAGATGTATATGTGTGTGTACACCGATACACCTCTGTGTATATGTATGCATGTACTTACGTAGTTATGTATATATGTATGTATATATTTGTCAAAGAGTAAATAATAGGAACGGCTTCAACCAGAATCACAAGAAGAGCAGGACATCTTTCCAAACAGATAAATCGGAGAAAGTGTTTTGAACTATCGCTTGAATTTATACTTAGGCGGCAACAACAGCAGCAGTAGCAACAACAACAACAACAACAACAACAACCTCAGGAAGAACCACGATCAGCTTACAATGGCAAGGAGATAACAACAAAAAAAACACAAAAATCACAATAAGAGCAACAGCACAAAATGTAAACAAATATTTTATCAAGGATGAACACGATGACAACGGCGGCGACCAGCACCGCCATCACCTCAACAGACGATACCAGTACAGACGCTGGTCACTACTAACGCGCTAACACCCATACCCCCACCTTACCGTAATAAACAACCCTAACACTACCACCAGCACTACTGTCAATGCCATGACAATGACTACTACTACTACTACTACTACTACTACTACTACTACTACTACTACTACTACTACTACTACTACTACTACTACTACTACTGCTGCTGCCGCAGTTAGCACCATCATCACCGTCATAAATCGTCCATAGGGAAGAGGTGTACACCTAAAACGAAGTCCAAGATTCATAAGCCATCTTCACATCCAAATGAGCCAGAACGTGTTAAAATTGAATGCATACGTTCTATTACATATGTGGCACAAAATTGACGTGTTTGGAAATGGTTGCGTAGTTTAGAAGTTCGTTTAGCGACTCCGTAGCTCCAGGTCCTATCTCACCGAGAGCAGATCACTGGTTTTCAGCAAACAGTATCAGGTTGTGAGAAGAAATCACTTGGAAGATAGTGTGCGGAGGCACTTGACACACAAACACGCCCCCCCACACACATACACACATTTATATATATATATATATATATATATATATATATATATATATATATATATATATATATATATATATATATATATATATATATATATATACATATAGATAGATAGATAGATAGATAGACAGATAGACAGATATGCGCGTGGTAAGTAGCTTGCTTACCAACCACATGGTTCCGGGTTCAGTTCCACCTCGGGCCAACCATAGCCTTGTGAGTGGATTTGGTAGGCGGAAACTAAAAGAAGCCCGTTGTATATATGTATATATATATATATATATATATATATATATATATATATATGTGTGTGTGTGTGTGTGTGTGTGTGTGTGTGTGTGTATGTTTGTGTGTCTGTGTTTGTCCCCCCAACATCGCTTGACAATCGATGTTGGTGTGTGTACATCCCCGTAACTTAGCGGTTCTGCATAAGAGACCGATGGAATAGATACTAGGCTTACAAAAAATAAGTCCTGGGGTCGATCTGCTCGACTAAAGCGGTGCTCCAGCATAGCCGCAGTCTGAAACAAGTAAAAGAAAATACACACACACACACACACACACACACACACACACACACACACACACACACACACACATATATATACACTCACATACATACATACACACACACTCTCACGTACACATGCACGCACGCACGCACACACACATATTTATACACATGAAATTTGTAGACACAACATGCTGCTAATATCAGTTGTTCATTCCTCACATTTACCTATTGTTGCTATTTGCGTCCTGTGAATCGTGCGTTCATACTGTATTTTTAATCTTTTCCTCAGCGGAACATACTATTATATTATGTTAACATAGAAGAAATGCATTATATTATTTTCTGTTTTTGCTGCGTATATCAAGCGTTGATACCACTACGAACAGTAAAAACCACACCAATTTACTATAAGCGGACTGTACAGCATGAAGTCGTACATTTATACTATATATATATATATATATATATATATATATATATATATATATATACATATGTCAATATTTACACATACATGCACACTCATGTATGTATGAATATGTGTGTATGAGTGTGCGTGTGTGCGTGTGTGTATGTGTGTGTGTAGCGTAGAGCCGGGTCCATTTTATATGCCAAATAAAGGTGTCCGCTACTGCAACATCTGCAACCGGAGTTTCAAATCCTTGATATGTCTGAATTCCCATATGAGATGACACGGTAAAACATCGAACTGTATCTCGCTGAACCAAAGAGACGAGAGTGTTCAAAAACAACAACAACATATACATTCACATGCATTTATATATATTCTGTTTGACGTCTTAGTAACAATGAGTTTCTTCGATTCTCCTGGTTTTATGAATCTAAAAACTGTGCTCGTATTAATAATTGTTTCAAGTAGATGAGTTCTCTTACGCTGTTTAGAGACTGAAACTAGTTTCTTATCTCTTGACAGGATATACAGGGTGCTATAGGTAAATTGTTGCCATTTTACATTTTTAACTTCGCGCATGAGCATTGTTTGTTTTGATTTTGTCGACTGCACAGTATAGTAGGGTTACTTGGATACCATCTGTGAGAAAACAGTGCCATGACGCAAGTCACTATGCTAGAAATTTGGAAACGACATACTGTACTGCTTAGCATTAAACGCAGGAAGCTCCAATACGAACATTTCAGAACAACCGTTGGCTTGCTGTGTTCCCAGAACATGTAGCGAGAGTTATAAAAATCAAATATCCTATCATGGTGTTTGCAGTGATTTTTAGTGGTGACGACGTTATGCTTCCATTCATCTTCCCACACGGCCTCAGAATCAACACGGTGGCCTACATCAAGTGCCTGGAGGAGGTAATGCTGCCCTGGGTGAAGAGGGTGGCTGCTGGAAGACCCTATGTTTGACAACAAGACTCTACACCATGCTACACAAAAAGGAGTTCTTACTCCTAAAATCTTAGTCTCGTGTATCTTTGTGACAATCTTCTGCCATCTACCTCTTATACTCGCATACCCATAACAAATTCTCTCTTCTCTGACGAACATTAAAATGTGTTTATTTACTTTTGCTTCTTGTTTTAAGTTTCCAGTCAGATAGTCTACGGCTTTTATCTTTAATGGACTCCACTAGCTGCGAACATCTGATGTACCTATTTTGATGTCACCTGGCGTTCATATATGACTTGTCCGATGTACCTTCGCTAATCTAATTTGACATCACTTGTCCTGTTTGCTTGTTTTGTATTTTCGTCCTGCTCCCTTGGCTGCATAAGCAATGAAAGCATTAGCAATGAAAGCATTAGCAATGCAAGCATTAGCAATGAAAGTAATAGCATGAAAGTATTAATAATCCATCGTTGTACCGTACTTCCTTGCATCTTCTAGTTTTTCTTGCTATTTGTTGTTAGTTGTTTCTTCTTTCATTCCTATCTGTAGTTTCTTCTTTCAGTATCCAATTTTTTATTAATACGAAGGCAAGGAAAGGCTCCTTGTGAAAATGGTCAATAGAAACAAATACAAGACCACCAATATTTGATGGCTAAGCAGAAATGATGCGATTGGCTCCCAAAAATACTATGATCGTACCCGAATGTTGACTGGCTGTCGAAAATAGTTAGCTTTTGCATCAACGCTGACTCGATGCTCGTAGTACTGAGGTCGTACACCAGCACTCACTAACTACTAGCGAGATCTTGTCTCATTTTTTATCAGCTTCTTACTGTGAAGTCACAAATGTACTTCCTCTCACGCCCAGCAGTTTTATGCACTCTTTCATTCCTTGTCTCTTTAAGTGTAAGGGAAAATATCATTTCTGAAGCAGCATAGGTTAAAAAAATTCAAAACCCCATTTGAAGAGGATCACAGAAATAAATATTAGAAGGAAAGGAACACAAAACCAACAAAAACTTTTCGCGGCCGTTGTGTGTGTATATGTGTATATAATTATTATAAGCGTTTCCGTATGCGTGTGCGTGTGTGCGCGTTTCCGTATGTGTGTGTGTGAGTGTGTGAGTGTGTGTGTGTGTGTGTGTGTGTGTGTGTGTGTGTGTGTGTGTGTGTATTTGTGTGGTATATATATGCATCGGTGTCGTGGAGTAAAGAAACTTGCTTGAATGAGCAACTTCCAGTCTACCACATATAAGCATTTTGCAAGGCATGTGCATACTAGTACAGACATGGTGAACGTCTACAGGCATATTCGCGTGCGCGCACACACACACACACACAAAGACACACACACACACACACGCACACACATGCACACACACACACTAAACCGAAATCGAAAATAACTTGTATATTTATTGTGCGCTGTAACATAAAAATCTCTTGGCAACGTCGCCGGTAAAAGTACAACGAAGTAATGATTGCTCAGTTGGAATCATGTAACCTCGGACGCTTTTGTTCGTTACTTGTGATATAAATTAAAGACGGACGTAAATAAATGACATTTTAGAGTACAAAATGTTGCGAAGCAGAAAATGAATTCATAGTCAAGAATAAAATATATTCATTGACCTTTAAATTTCGGGTTCAAATCCAGTATGCGTTGACGTTGTCCATCACATATTATGGGAGTCGATAAACTAGGAAGTAGTTATACGGTAGCAAATTTAATTGACGGCCTGTTTTTGCCCTACAGATGTTTGGCTTTCTGTCAAAATAAGAAATAATTATTAATATCGTTGCACAGTTATGAGGATATTAATGTCACTTTTGATTGAGCACCGTTAGCATTTCCAAGTTTGGTTGACAGTTGATTGATATATTTAGTTCAAATCAAATTTCATGAATAAGATTTTATTTTAAAAATCTATTATTAACCGTGCAGTGATGGATTGGTATATACATACATACATACATACATACATACATACATACATATATATATATATATATATATATATATATATATATATATATATATATATATATATATATGTATATATATATATATATATATATATATATATATATAAATGTGCCAATCCTGCACTCGGTTAATAATAAATTATTATACATGTATTATATATAAGTATTCATATATATATATATGTGTGTATGTGTGTGTGCGCGCGCGCGTATACGTATGCATTGCGATACATTATATTATCTTTGGATCGATTTCTGTTGCCCATTAAACTCAAAGAGACATATCGATGACAGACACACTGACAAATATAAATATTGGTGAAATCCTATTTGAATACAATTCATAGCCAACTGTATAGTCATATGAGATTTTATGTCAATAATATGAAGTTTTAACAATTAGTTTAACCTTTTACTCAAATTACGCCGATTGCTATTACAATTTATTAGCTAGAGTATCTTATAGAGTAATACCAAGTCATTCCATAAGTTCAGTCCGATTTTATCATTTTTAAAATTGAATGAAATTTAATAGTATTTGATAATATCCAATGGAGTTTAAAATTATTTTTATGAATTTGTGTACATTTAAACTAATTAAATGTTATTTTACAGAATAATAGAATTAAAATTTCTTTATTTAAAAGCCTTTCTAACATGGAAGTATCCAAAGAGCATTTAAGGCACATAATACTTTATGAGTACAAAAAAGGACACTCTGCAGCCGAAGCGACTCGAAACATACACTTATTTTATGGGAAAGAATGCTTGAATGAAAGAACTTGCAGAAGATGGTTTGCAAAATTCAGAAGTGGAGATTTCAGCCTTGAAGATGAAGATCGAACAGGTCGTCCAGTTGAGTTTGATGATAAGCTTTTCGAGGCATTATTTGAAGAAAATCCTGAATAATCAGTTGAAGAATTGGCAATAAAGCTTAGTTCAAACCATACAACTGTCCATCGTCATCTTCAACAACTTGGAAAGGTTCCTAAACTTGGAAAATGCGTGCCTCATGAATTGTCCGAAAGCAACCGCAAATGCCGAGTTGATATCTGCTCTTCTCTCCATTCTCGCGAATTCATTTTCCCCTCTTTTGGATAGACTTGTGACTAGTGACGAAAAATGGATCTTCTATCGAAATGTTAAACGTCGGAAATAGTGGCTTGGTAAAAGGGAAAAAGCTCAACCACAACCGAGAAGGGAATTTCATGGAAAAAAAGGTTCTTCTCTCTATTTGGTGGGATTGCAAAGGAGTAATTCACTTCGAATTGTTACCACCTAATGCAACAATCAATACTCAAGTCTACTCTCAGAAATTAGAGCGTTTAAACCAAGCTTTGAAGTTAAAAAGACCTGCTTTAGTGAATCAAAAAGGAGTGATGTTTCATCAGGACAATGAGCGACCCCACACTGCAAAGATCACATCACAGAAGATCGAAGAGCTTGGTTGGGAAAAAATTCCTCATCCACCTTATTCTCCCGACCTTGCTCCTTCTGACTTTCATTTGCTTCGTAGCTTACAGAATCATTTGGGGGTCCTTCGCTTTGAAACCAAAAGAGTTTTACATTGATGGGATTAAAAAGCTTGTAAATAGATGGAAGGAGGTCATAGATAATCAGGGAAAGTACATTGATAATTAAATTTCAATTAAAGATAACATTTGATCACTCGTTTTCTTTATTCAAAATTCGGAGAGAACTTATGGGATGACCTGATATTACTGAATGATGTGTGTATACAACGAAATCAGGTCGGCTCTGTGGTGATACGATTGCATTTTTGTGAATTCTACTTACATTTTTGAAAGGGGTTCGGCTATGAAAAGGAAATTAGAACAAGATTATAGATATCGATTCAGAAGACTCTGAATCATTTAAGTGGTGTATGAAATTGTAACTTTCTCTTTCGTCACATTTTTGCTTTTATAAAAGTGTCGAGGGCACGTATTTCAA
>NC_142935.1:17499787-17544787 GCF_046866305.1 Octopus bimaculoides
CATTCGGGACAGGGATGGTAATTGCTTATATTTTGGGGAGGGGATATATAAATATACAAAATCTCAAAAGCCAAAGTAGTGAGATAAAGTATTTTACAGAGATGGGTACGTGAACATGAATCAAAATATATACTGAGACCAAAGTTGGTTATGCGTTCATTTTTAAGCGCATTTTGTTTAAATAGGGTTAAGTATTGCCTCTCGATATGTGTGGGTATTATGATTGTGTGTGTCTGCGTACGTATGTGTGTTTGTTTGTGTTTTTCCCTCACCACCACCTGACAACCGGTTGTATTGTTTATGTACACGTAACGTAATGGTTCCGCAAAAGTCTTTGAAAAAAAGATATTTGGGTCAATTTGTTCGATTAAAATTTGGTTCGATTAAAATCCTTAAAACTCTTCAAGGCAGTGCCCCAATATGGCCATATTCAAACGACCGAAAGAAGTAAAAGATCAAGAATATATTTCCCATTGAGTGCAAGTGTTCAATCACAGATGACCTAAACTTCGATGTTGCTGCCTTAACTCCTGTTCACCCTCGGTTGAATAAACATACAGGTGTTCATTTCAGAGTCTGTAGCTACATTTATTTCAGTGAACTACATTAACGTATGTATCCTTTTCGTTTTAAGACTGTGGTGTTTAATTTGATCATCATTGCTATTTTTTAAAACGTTGTTGGATACTTCATATAACATTGTCTCTTTTGGTGGAAATTCTGTACTCAAAATACGTGGAAACATTCTGTGAAAATAAATCGGATGAAACATTAGTGTCCAGACGTTCAGAAAGAGTAGGATACCGTAACCGGCAGTAGTCATAGATGGAATATGGGGTTAGATTTTAAACCCAAGGTAACTGGGGGATAGTGCTAGTATCAGTAATAAGAATTCCATTGGAGAAGTGAGTAGGAGTGCTTCATAAGTTCAACTGCCGTCACGAACGCTGTTGACAGATTTTTGAATGGTTGCCCTTCGTCAAAAAAGTGAAGAAGTGAGAAAAAAGGATTATGTTGTTTGAGATGTGGACAAGTAAAGATGTTTGAAATATATTTTTCAGATATAGTATGTATAATGAGTAGATATAGTTTTCTAATAAAGGTTTCTACCAGACATATTGAGCTATTAAATAAAGTATTGTCATAGAACAGAGTAAAGCTGGCTGTTTTAACTGGTTTCCAGAGAGCAGGCTGAGGAATGGGTTTTCAAGAAAACTGATTGTGAACAGCAGTGTTTATCTTGCACTTAGAAAGTCGTTGTTATTCTTGTTGATTGAGCAAACTTATGATCAAGCTATTGTAGCCACATGTCTGATGAAATTATGACCATCTCGTATTTCTCACACAGTTTATCTTGAATATATTTTTCTCATTTAATTCAGTGTAAGTCAAGAATAGATGATTGATCTTTGTAGCAGGTTGAGTGATATGCAGATGCTCTTTTATCGTGTCACTGTATTTTAGTCAGAAGTACATCAGATTTTAAGAGATGCTGATTATGAATCTGAGTGTCGCGAGGTCGAGTTTTCTTACAAGCAGAATCAATTTTTCTTTTAAGTAGATTTGTGTTCATGGTGTATTTCAGTGGAATAGATGAGCCACAAACTATTACTTACTTTAAAATGTCAGCTACTACAAGATGTAGCTCTATGCTGGTTTGCATCATTGAATCGTGCAAGAACAACCATCTATAAGCTCTTTATAACTTGGAGAGAGAAAGAGACTAGTTTCTTTCATCCCTGTGCATTATATCCATACAACATATTTTCCAATGAAATTACACACGTATATGAAAAAAAAAAAAAAAAAAACTAACACATTTTACTGTCTTTCAGTATTGAATATTATTCCTTTGGCTGGAAAATCCCCCGTGTATATCACCAAATTTCTATCAAGATGCATCTCCTTTCTGCTTAACTCTGCAGAAACTGGAGATAAGACAACATGCTTTCCCCAAAGAGTTTTGAGTAATCGAATCTTGCTGAATGTTATTTGTGACTAGATTAATCTTAATTTTTTCTAGATGACTTGTTTAATTTCACTTTTGCCGCACCACTTCAAAGCTTTCCAAGCATAATCGGCATAAAAATGGATGAGGATGGATTTAACGACATGGCATTGTAAATCTTAGACAGATCCAGCCCGTTCAGTGATATCTAAAAAAAGGTGATATCTATTCTTATCTTAATAATGTATGTTATAAATTACAATGAACTCATAATGAATAAAAACGCAGGGAAAATGTCGACTTATTTTATGAAAAGGTCTAAAACATATCGTTTTGGAATAAAAAACCATTCACCAGTGGTAGCAAGCATCATATGACACACTACTATTTCGTCTTTTATTCAATCCCAAGAAGATCCAATGAGAATCTGCATCCAAATTCCTGGATGTAAGCATGAAATAATGGCATAAGAGTAACAAAAAGGTATACATACAGGCACATAAACACACACACACACACACACACACTTATTTAATCGACCCCGAAAGGATGAAAGGCAAAGTCGATTTCAGCGTAATTTGAACTCAGAACGTAATGGCAGACGAAATACCGCTAAGCATTTCGCCCGACATGCTAACGATTCTGTCAGCTCGCGCCCTATGGGGGACGAATATTACCTATTAGTAGGTTAAATATTAGCTACCGGCGCAAGAAGTTTCATGAATGCTCAGGAAGGATGTCATCACCTCTCATTCAGAGAATTTTGCTCACGTAGCATTAGTTTTGGCGGAATAAGTAATGTTGGATACTTCTTGAACGCGCCTCGTATATATATATGTATGTATGTATGTATATATTACTTCCGCTCATTCCCCATCTCGTGACGGTCGTACACATACATTTACATTTCTCTATTTTCCCTTCTCCGCTCTATTCTCTCCATGTCCACTCCATCTTTCAGAAGGAATGTTAATATTCGAAATATTAAAGCCATTACCCTTTTTCCTTCCATTGCCAGAGCGTGAAACTAGTACCAAATCGCTGCTTCTTTTTTCTACCTTGTCGCACCTGCTATATTTATAATTATATTTTCATCTGTATCAATAACTATATATACGTACACACACACACGCACGCACGCACACACACACACACACACACACACACACACACACACACACACACACACACACACACAAACACACACACACACAAATATAATTTTAGATTTATCGGACGAAAATTTTTATTTCAGGCCATGAAATTTAAATTGTGAATTTAACTGCTGAGCGATTATATTCTCTTTATACATAATTTTGTTCAAGCCATTTTGAACGCTGTTATGTTTCGAGATTCTTTTTCCGATAAACTATAACTAGCGTGAAGAAAGATATCTTCATTACTGATCAATCAGCAATCCTCTCAATGAAGAATCGTTCGATATTTTCGAGTTGTGTCCACTTGAAAGACAATTATATTTATTTCAAGTAACAGCTGAAGATTTCGCTCGTGACTGATCAGAGAATATCAATTCATACAGCTATTTATATCTATAGAACGATTTAAAAGACTCGGTGCTTGCTCAGCAACCAACTTTTAACATTATTTACTATAAACATGATGCTCCAGCACCCATCTGTTGTAGATCGTCAGTGTTGACTTGCTACACTGGGTATTAGGTTTCATAAAGCTTTCAAGTATGCTTGCACAATGATATGAATAGTTATATGCAGTAAATAATCGATGCGAATGCTGCCCAAAGATATTGAAGTAGAAATATTTACTCATTTGTAAACTGATTAACATTAAGGAACAATTAAGGTACAGGCTACGTTACAGACTAATATTTTAATAGGGGGCTACATTAAAGACTAATATTTTAATAGGGCGGCGAGCTGGCAGAATCATTAGCACGCCGGGTGAAATGCTTAGAGGTATTTCGTCTGCCGTTACGTTCTGAGTTCAAATTCTGCCGAGGTCGACTTAGCATTTCATCCTTTCGTAGTCAATTACATAAGTACCAGTTACGCACTGGGGTTGATCTAATCGACTTAATCCCTTTGTCTGTCCTTGTTTCTTCCCTCTATCTTTCGCCCCCCCCCATGTGGGCAATAAAGAGATGAATATTTTAATAGGGGGTGCCGTTGCAGATGGAAAAAAGGGGCGTAAATTGCCATGTTTACCCTCAGTTTAAAGAGGCAGAGCAGTATTTATTTATTTATTTATTTATGTGTTTCAGCCAAGTGGCTGCGGTCATGCTGGTGCACCACCGTGATGAAAAAAATAATTAAAAGAATTATGTAGATGCAAACTGTAAATGGTGAGCATCTTAAAGCATACAAACAAAATACCAATCATTGATTTCAAAAGTACTACAGGATTGGGCTGCCGAAAGGACTGTAGTATGCATGTGTGTATTTCTGAAGTCACAGCGTTTGGAAATTACCATATTCACCGAGGTGGAGAAATTTTTCCTTGAAATGTGAGCATAAACTTCATCCTCAGGGCCTAACAATTTGGCGTTGTCGAAGTTCAGTTCCTCAAGGAAATCTTTGCGATCAGCATTGCCTTATGTAGAAGTGAAGAATTTGTCCTCTTTCTCGTTTATTTTGAAATACAGATAGTGAAAGTGAAAATACCTGGTGTACAATCAGAATTGGACACCTGGTGGGTTGTAGCGTGTGTTTCCGCAAGAAAGTGACATTGAAGGAAGTTAAAATTTTAGAGAATTGGTCCGGAATAGATTTCGAGGTCCTATTACCAATGAAACAATAATGCGACGACGACGACGACCACCACCACCAACGGGAAGATGAGGAAAGGGCATTTGTCCTACTGCTCTTGGCTTCCGTGTTTTTATGGGGATTTTAAGAATAACACTCGGAAGTTCCTCTCTTTTGGAGAATTTTGAACATTTTGTGTCTTTGGTTTTTTGATTTTTTTCTATTGAAACGCTTTCATGTAACTATCTTCATGTAGCTGCACACTCTATCGTCCTGTACGGTCCTCAACCTGTTCATAGACAAATATTAGTTGATAAAGAAAACGCTCGTCTTCTTCTTCTTCTTCTTCTTCTTCTTCTTCTTCTTCTTCTTCTTCTTCTTCTTCTTCTTCTTCTTCTTCTTCTTCTTCTTCTTCTTCTTCTTCTTCTTCTTCTTCTTCTTCTTCTTCTTCTTCTTCTTCTTCTTCTTCTTCTTCTTCTTCTTCTTCTTCTTCTTCTTCTTCTTCTTCTTCTTCTTCTTCTTCTTCTTCAGTAGTTTTATTTTTATAACGTGCTTTCACTTCACTACCGAGCGCAGCTCTGTGTGCCTTGGGTATGTGCTGTGGTTTGCTGTGGTGCTCTTATGTTTACTGTATTGAAAGTGTTTTGCGTAGGATGTGTGCTGTGCTCAGTAGTGCAATTTTCTGTATGTTATATATATTTGTAAGTCCTGGTGTTTTTGTTATGTATTTGTCTGAATATTTTTATTATTATTATTATTATTATTATTATTATTATTATTATTGTTATCGTAAAAATGATCACTATTATTATTATTATTATTATTATTATTATTATCATCAATGCTGCTGCTGCTTTTTGATCAGGATTATTATATTGTTAATATGCAATAGCATCAGCAACGGAAGTTTCGTGTTTTACTGCTACTCATCAACTTGCCGTTTGTCGTTGGTGTTGCTGTTCTTATTCTTGTTCTTGTTTCTCCATCTACTTCTGCCATCAATCTAAACGTCTTAACAATAATTAACCTACATACGAAAAACTGTATTCAATTCTACATGATATTTAATACTATGACAATCATAGTTATCGTCATCATTGGTCCTGTGTTTGTAGTTGCTGCTCTTATTGCTTCTAATATTATGCTTTTTATTACGTTTACAGCAGTTGTTGATGTTGCTGTTGTTATGGTCTTTGCGTCTGTTTTTGATACATTTACCGATACTTTCAATTCCGTTATTTTTGTCTTCTTTGCGTCATCCTCACCACTTCACTGCTAACTTGTTGTTGTCGCTATAGTTCTTGCCGTTGCTTTCTCGGCTGCTGTTGTTGTTGTTGCTGCTATTGTTCATATTTCTTCCAATGAATTCTGTGTTCGCCTTTAGTTTTTTCTGTTACGTTGGTAGCTTTTTTTTCGTTGTTTATACTCTTAGTTCTGTTCGTTCTTCCCACATGTTCGTATTGATCTTATTGGAAATGTGAATCTTATCGATATTAATTTTTCTGTAGTGGTAGTAGTAGTAGCGGTAGTAGCAGCAGCAGCAACAGTAGTAGTAGTCGCTGATTTTTAAATCCAAGATGGGGATATACCAACGGTATTGTTTCCACTTATGACTGTCCCGTTTAACTTAAGATGCATAAAAGAGAAACCCTCCAAAATCTTCCTCTTTTAAAGACTGCTAAGTGTCATTAGACGGAAATTTGGTTGGTATTTCTAGCTGGTCGAGCAACCACGTAGAAACTCCCTCTTTATCTGTTCAATTTTGCAATTATTAACATAGGCGACGAGTTGGCAGAATCGTTAGCACAACAGGAAAATGCTTAGCGGCCTTTCGTCCGTCTTTACCTTCTGAGTTCAAATCCCGCCGAGGTCGACTGTGCCTTTCACCCATTCGGGGCCGATAAAATAATTACCAGTTGCGCATTGGAGTCGATGTAATCGACTACTCCCCCTCCTCTCATATTTCAGGTATTGTGCCTATAGAAGAAAGGACTATTGCAATAAGTCTTGGTATTATAGCTCTTAGCAAATTCTCTGTAGATGGAGCAGATAGAACAGAACCGATGTTTTTTTTACTTTTCGTTATTTTATATCTTAGCAATGAATTTTGTAAGACCGAGTTCAGATTTGGTTTTATTATCTCAATCTTTGATTATGCACATATCTTTATCTTTTATCTTTTACATGTTTCACTCATTAGACTGCGGTCATGCTGGGGCACTGCATTGAAGAGTTTTAGTAAAAAAAATCGTCTCCAGTACATATTTTTAAGGCATGGTAATTATTCTATTGTCTGTTTTGTCCAACCGGTAAGTGACAGCGACGTTGACATACGTATAACGTTTGACAAGCGTTGGTAAGGCACAAACACAGACTCAAAGATACACCATATATATATGTATATAGCTGAAGGATGAAAATTGATCGAAGGACATACTAGGTATGTCTACCTCACCAAATTTACTCGCAAAGCTATCTATCTATCTATCTATCTATCTATCTATCTATCTATCTATCTATCTATCTATCTATCTATCTATCCATCTATCTATCTAAGGAAACATTAAAAGGTTTGAACAAAAGCCCAATACACAAATATTAACAGTGTATAGACAATAGTGTTAGCATGTATTGTAAGCCTAATACGTGGCCTACTTTCAATACAATAGAAAATGCATGTTTTATTAGATTGACATTTGATGTGATGTTCGCGCCAAACACTCGCAAAAACAAAACAACATAACAAAAGGAAAAAATACACACTGCGAAAGCATTTGTATTGAAGAGGAGAATGAAGGAGTCACAAATAACATACAAGAAAAGAAAGGCAAAAATATTTGGTAAAAGTATTATTATTAAATTCTATTACGGATTAAAATTTAAAATTGATGAAGGATTAGACTTGGATTAGATACAGTGAATATAATATACGAGAATTTAGAGCTTGTAAAATAATGATCTCTCCAAGTAATTATACATAAAGTACATTGATCCATTATTAATACTGTCTGTGTTCCTGAAAACTAAGATACAAACATCAGAGGGCTGGCCATAAAATGGGCATGCTGTACAATCCTAGAGCATGCCCTTTCCCCAAGTAAAGAAACAATACAAATGTATGTATGTATGTATGTATGTATGTATTTACGTATGTATATATGCATGTAACTAAGCTTGTACGTACATGTATATATGTATACGTATATGTATTTGTATATACCTACAAGCATATATATATATATATATATATATATATATATATATGCATGTAGGTATGTAATATATATATATATATATATATATATATATATATATATATATATGTACAAGCATAGATACATACATACGTAAATACATACATACATACATACATATATATATATATATATATATATATATATATATCTATATATATATATATATATATATATATAAATAAATAAACACATCTATCTATCTATCTATCTATCTATTTAAAAACACACATGGACACACGCACGCACACAGACAGATACACAGACAGACATACACACGCTCACATATGAGTGGTGTATTGATTAAACATTAAATAATATCATTTAAATAATTAAACGATCAAATAATATTATTCCATAATTTTCACCTTTAATATGTATTTTGCACTAACACACAGCTGCAACTGAAACTACATATTGGATTGCAACACTGGAATAGGGAAATGTGCTTCGACTGGAAACTGCTGGATTTACCCAGGCTACTAATATAAGAATTATACAACACGAAAATGGAAATATCAGGATTTAATAGCAAATTGCAACATTTGTTTCTGCACCAGACACTAGCCTTATATTGTCGATTTTCCAGGTTTGAAAGCTGGAATAGCAAAGTGTTGTGGTGGTAATGAAATAACTAAACAGAAGACGTTGAATCGGTAGCTGGCAAATGGGCTATCAAATATTTAGGCAAGCAAATTCTCAGCTTAAACACTCTCATTTGTGAGCGAGCGTTCTCTGCCTGCGACTAACTTAACTTATATAGACCAATGAAAGAATGTTTCTGCCGATCCCTTGAAATGCTATACTCTTCAATCCGAGACAAATGATTCTCGTCTAAGCAATCAAGTAATCCCGAAACTCCTAGTAGGAGCGGTATTTCATTTGTTTTTTCAGTACATGGAACAAATAGGGGATGCAAGTACATGGAACAAATAGGGGCTGCAATAAGGGTGGAACACTTTCAGAAAACAGCACTGTTTGGAACTGCTCGAATACTCAAGAAGGCGCTCCAAAAATAATTGTTGTTACCTTAGTTCACTGGTAGTGAACAGCTGACACCGTAGTACATTTCCAGTATTAGAAGCTGTGAAGATCGATGGAATAATAATAATAATAATAATAAAATTAATAATAATAATAATAATAATAATAATAATAATAATAGACCAAGGGAAATTATTTTGGTTGCCTCTCCCTTTTCCGTTCTTATAAAAACTAACACAGGTAAATGATTCTTCTCTCTCCTAGACAAACACACCAGCAACTCAGAGATACAGGAAAATATCTAATAGACGTTCTATGAAATTATCATATAGCTCCTGCTATGTCATTTACACGTGGTCAATATCAGGAACTTAAATCCAGTTACAACTATCGCGACCCAGGATCCTGTTCACTTCACCAACGATGCATGATTAAATCTATCATATATGAGGTAGAAGTTACTGCAACCATAATAATAATACATAAGATAAGAACACCCATACTGGATTATGTGAAGGGAAATTTAAAAATCGTTATGCTAATCACATAACCTTCTTCCGACATAAAGGACAAAGGCCAAGATATTAAGTTGGTTAGCGAAGTATGGAGTTTGAAAGATAACGAAACACAACATGTGATTAAGGGGAAAATAATTGAGATATCCAAACCTTATAATCCATACCGAATAAATATAGGCTTTGTTTAGCTGAAAGATCGCAGATCCTGTTCAGATCTAAGATCCCTAACTCTCCACTGAACTCTAGCTCAGAAATTTTCAGCGGTTGCAAGCGTATATTTTAAAGAATAGGAAAATTCCACCTATTCCCGATTACCTTGTTGACATCTTTCTAGCCTCATAATTTAAGGTCTAAGGAAGATAACCCTTTTACCTTTTTACTTTTCACTTTTCTACATTTTAGTCTTCGTGTTTTCGTTTTCCCTTTTTTACCTTCTATGTTTTCAATATGCAGCCTTCTCAGTTTTTTCACGTTTCTTCTATTCAGTTTTTTTTTTTCGTTATGATATGTGGTTTGTGCCTCAAGAATATATTCGAGATATTTCTCAACATATGAAACTATTAGTAGCACTTAAAGACACGTACTGAGTCCTTCAAATAAATAATATTTATCTCTCACCAAATAGAGTACTTTTTTTTTTGAATTTTCTATCACAGAACAGTACAACACACACACATACACACATATGTATGTGTATGTGAGTTTGTATATATATATATATATATATATATATATATATATATATATATATATATAGGGAGATAGATAGATAGATAGATAGATAGATAGATAGATAGATAGATATGTGTTTACATATACACACACACACACACACACACACACACACACACACACACACACACACACACACGCATATATATATATATATATATATATATATCACCTCCAAACCTTCAAATATATATATATTTCAGAAAAAGAAGTCATACACTACCCAGTTAAAGATTTACTTTCCCATGAAATTATACAAAATGAATTAGTTATAATGGCAAATGAGACCAAAAGACAGATTCGAAGAATAATTATTAGCAATTTAGATTTCTTGCTAATAACTGGGCGTTCCACGTAGAAATATCAATTATACGGGCAATTATTATGGAAAATAAATGATATAAATCATTCAACACATACCCCGCTTTTATTGCTTTGAAATTATTGTAGAATTTATAATTTGCATTAAAATTGATTACTTAATTAAACTCGTATAAGCTAGAAGACACTCAAAATATTCTAACTTTAAAAAAAAAAGCAAAAAAAAAAAAAAAAATCTCTGAAAGACAGACAGGAGCCAGCATGAAAAAGTAGAAGATTGGAAGAAACGAAAAAAGTTAGTTGTGCATAGCTTTTTTAAATTCATTTAACTTGTATACACTTCTACAAATCGTTCTAAATATTTTATCATCTCTCACACACAGCAATACAAGCAAAAGAATAGAAAAACACGTACACATACACAGAAACACACTTTCCCTCTCTCACTCGCATGCACACACACACACATACGTAGATATTATATATGTGTGCGTATACGTGGTTTGCAGTCTGTCTTCATTTTCAATTAAAACGACTAACCATGTAATTAATAATTGTCTTAAATATTTTATAGTTAATCTTTTGTGTCTGTCACAAGAATGTAGGCCGCAAATGTCAGATAAACGAATCTAGTTCTTTATTATTTACTACTAATTGACAAACACCAACTTGATGATTTGTTTAAACGAGATATAAAATTCAATTACATATAAAGTCTGTAAATCAGAAAGAAAAGAAGAAGAAAATGTGATATAAAAAACAACGGTAACTAATTACAATGTTTTGTCTTTCTTTGAACGCATAGTAATCTAAACACACACACACATATATATATATATGTATATATATATATATATATATATATATATATATATACATATATATATATATATATATATATATATATATATATATATATATATATATATATATATATATATATATATATATATATATATATATATATATATATATATATATATATATATATATATATATATATATACAAAATTATAAAATAATAAAGGTAGCTATACGCAATATAAAACCAGTTGTGACTGAGGTGTACACACACAAGCACACACAGAGACACACACACAGACACACAGACACAACACACACACACATACACACACACACCGACACACACTTAGAAATGTGTGTGTGTATGTGTGTATGTAGATAATTATACAGGTTCACACACAGTTACTTATCTGTGTATATATACATATATACATATATATGTATGTATTTATACATGTGCGTGTGTGTCTGTGACTGTGCGTCTGTATGTATGTGTGTATAATGATGCTCTTTAGTAAGGGTACATATATGGTTTTAGATTTTAGTGGCTCTAACCTGTTGACTGTTCTTATGTTGTAATTATGTATATGTTGCTTGAAACCGTGAACATTTCACGGTAGACCTGATTTATCCACTTTTAATATAAATTCACTCTAAATTTTCGATAAATATATGAAGTTTATTTTAATACAAGCATCCATTTATGCAGATATTTTATAAAATGAAACTCAAGTAATGTTCAGAGGTTTTCGTATTTCGTACATTACTGTCCGATAAAAACAAAATCAAATGAAAACAAATTTTATTTTGACTATTATTTTCAATTTTATCCGTTTTCAATTTAATGCTGAAAGCGAAAGTAACATAAATTCTCATACTGAACTTTCTATTATAATCTGGCATGTTAAACATGAAATCAATGATGTAATACATATATTACGGTGTGTATGTAACATTTTACTAAACATTAATCTTAACAAATGAAAAAATATAATTCTTAAGCTCCGATAAGCGTAAATGACAGCTTAAATACCAAAGGAATTTCTAATATTTATAAAATAATACATGAAAAATAACTGTTTTATTAAATCTGTTATTTATACATCTTTGTATATAAGTCTCCAAGTCTCCAAATAATCATAAAATTATATTCTGAGTCACTAGTTTCTTTTTCTAATATCCAAAGTATTTTATTATACTCAGGAAAAACTCCATTACGTATACGTACATACAACCATACATACTTGCACACACACACACACACACACCCACACACATACACACAAAGACACACACACACAGACACACACACACACACACGCACACACACACACTTCTTTTATATTTTCCCTGTTTCAACCATTGTACTATGGCTATGCTAAAACCCCACTATGCAGGGTTTTAGTCAAACAAATCGCTCCCCAATACAATTTTTAAAGTCTGGTTCTTATTCAGTCGGTTTGTTTTACCGAACTACTAAGCTACGGGGATGTAAATAGATCAACACTGATTCTCAAGTGGTGTGTAGTGACAAGCACCGACACAAAGACATACACCACCAGACAAGCGAATATACAAACACACTGATATATATATATATACATATATATATATATATATAGACACATACGCACACACACACACACATATATAGACACACACGCACATGCACACACAGATATATATATATATATATATATATATATATATATATATATATATATATATATATATATATATATATATATATATATATATATATATATATATATATATATATATATATATATATATATATATATATATATATATATATATATATATATATATATATATACATATATATATATATATATATGAATATACAACGGGCTTCCACACAATTTGCCCCTACCAAATTCAAGCACAAAATCCGTAGGTGTACGTGAAGATACTTGCCAAAGGTCGCACGCAGTGAAACTGGACTAGAGACCACGCCCGAGTTTCTTAACTATAGAGCCTTGCTCTAAATTTCTCTCGCGGTTCCAAAGCGACGAAAATATTTTGACACAAATTCAATTTTAAAATATACATTTTAAAATATACGCAAACATACATAGTGCTAACACGCACTAATCAGATGGGCTGCTGTATTTGGAGGTAAATTTGACTAGACAGTAAACAATTCTTCCTGATTTTGTCAAGAGCCAAACACTTTTGAGGGAGGGGGAGAAATTCATTACATCGGCATTCAGTGCTGAACATATTATTTTATCTCTTCCCGAAGTTTTAATAGCAAAGTCGACTTAAGGGGCATTTGAATTCAAAGAGTAAAAAGACAAATGAAATGCTGCTAAGCATTTTGTCCTATGTGGTAAGTATTCACCTGGCTCCCCGCCTTGCCCAAACAGTAAATAAGCCTTTCTACTATGGGCACAAGGCCTGAAATTTCGTGGAAGGTGCCAGTCGTTTGCATCTTCTCCAGGGCTCGACTGGCACATATTTTATCGAAAGGCAAAACCGACCTCGGTGGAATTTGAACTCAGAACATAAAGACGGATGAAATACTGCTTAGTATTTTCCCGACGCGCTAACGATTCTGCCAACTCGCTGCCTTGACTGGACAGTAAATAATACGATCAAGTTAGTTGTGCTGCGCTAAATGAAATTAACGTTGACCAAACAGTGAATAATACAATCATATTAGTATATTTCAGAGAATAAATTTCTGACGATAAACTACAATACGTGCAGCTGTACAGAGTGGAGAAGGAATTTGTATATACAGATAGCATTACACTTTACCCGTTTACATTCCTCAACCTATAGTTTCCTATTACCAAATGTTGTAGGAACTGTAAAACAATAACGTACAAATAAAAGACAAAAAGAAAAAAAAGCAGTCAGTACAGAAGCACGAACAGACAACAAATTCTAAACTTAGCTTCACTATTGATGTGTAAATCTATGTGTTATGTCCCCTAGGGCTAACATTGGTAAATACATTTGCGTGCAGAAGCTACTGACTGGCATCTAACGTTTGTTGAAGAAATAAGAGAAGAATAAAAAGAACCGTCAAATTTTCATTAAAACTGATGCGGCAGCCATCTTGATTTTCGAGTGAAAAGTAAATTACCGACCCATTTTATATTTTTCTTTTAAAATTTGCCGATCTTTGATGTCCTTTTTATGTTAAGACATCTAGTTAGAAAAATAAAGAATGAATCTACAGTAATTACATTCTATGAAATATCCACACAAGCTAACTTTTAAAAACAACATTATTTATTTTGTTTTCTGCACTAGTTCTCTTAAATGTATTGTAAAAAGAAATGCTGGAAAATTGAAAAGATTTCAAAGTGAAGATAGTATTATGATTCTAAGCATCACATTTATTGGATAAATCACGCATGCGTTTTCATTTCTTTATTATAGATCTCCTACAATCGACAGTAGCGAAAATGAAAGTACTTATTGCTTTCGTTTTATCTTTAATGATTTTTAGCATTGTCTCGTAATATTCTGGTGAGAAAAGCTAAACAAAGACAGGTGGTTCTTTATTGTTTCTATGCATGTATTTTTGTAATATCTATGATTTCAAAATCAACTTTATTTACTTTTCATAAATAATGTTTAAAAGATCTTACCACGTATTAGAAGAAAGCACCATTCAATAGGGAAAATATTTATGATTCAATGAGAAAATTAAAAACCTAAAGAAATATTTTAGGATTCCAATACGCATGACAATGCTGGAGTATTATTTGGGAAAATTAAAATTAATTTGTATTTAATTCGTAATTAAATATAGGAGCCTACAACCCCTTCTCCGGATAAAAACAATAAATGAAAACAAGTATTCTTGTTTCATATCAATCGAAGACTTCCTTTTTAGGTATAAGGACGTTTTTGTGTATGCGTATATGAACATATGGATGGCTATATACATACATCCACAGGATATATGTGTGCATATCTGTGTGCATGTTTCACACACACACACACGCATACACAGACACACGCATACACAGACACACGCACAGTCACACACGCATTCACACAGACAAATACACTCACACACGCATTTACACAGATACACAGACACACATGCACGCACATACACACACACACGCATACACACACACACACACACTTCAACGCACAATTTAGAAGTGTAAATTAAAAGTACAATGTATACAGTGTACGTCAGTGGTTCTCAAATGGGGTACATATGGCCTTTGGCGGTCCATAAAAGATTTTATTATAATTTATTTACAATAAATTGGTTGTACTTCTGCAATACACAAAATATTTTAATGTATTTTTAAAATACAATTCCTTATAATATTTAATTACAAAAGTATGAGATTTTTTAAAACATCGAATGACTATGAGGGCCCAGAAGATTAAAATAGGAATCAAAGGGTTTCATTGGTAAAAAACGGTTGAGAACCACCGGTGTACGTTATATTTGTTCTATTATATTTCCCAGTGGAGGGGCAATGGCCCAGTGGTTAGGGCAGTGGACTCGCGGTCATAAGATCGCGATTTCGATTCCCAGACCGGGCGTTGTGAGTGTTTATTGAGCGAAAACACCTAAAGCTCCACGAGGCTCCGGCAGGGGATGGTGGCGAACCCTGCTGTACTCTTTCACCACAACTTTCTCTCACTTTTACTTCCTGTTTCTGTTGTGCCTGTAATTCAAAGGGTCAGCCTTGTCACACTCTGTGTCACGCTGAATATCCCCGAGAACTACGTTAAGGGTACACGTGTCTGTGGAGTGCTCAGCCACTTGCACGTTAGTTTCACGAGCAGGCTGTTCCGTTGGTCGGATCAACTGGAACCCTCGATGTCGTAAGCGACAGAGTGCCAATGACAATTATATTTCCCATACTTATACATGCTTTAATCCTCACTCTCCTTTTCTCTTTTCTTTATTCTCTTATCCTATATTTGTCCTTCATTTTCTAGTTTTCGCTCCATTTTAGCACCCACTGACTGCTCGATTCTTTAAAGGCGCAACACATATGCATTATGTCTTTGGTCTCTGTTCATTAATAAAACCTAAGAAATATATAAATATCTCTTGGAAAATATCTTAGTTTTCCTCGATGATTAATCATATTACTTCTTGAGAATGAATTCTCTGTTGATTAATCTATGATTGTACTCTTTTACTTGTTTCAGTCATTTGACTGCGGCCATGCTGGAGCACCGCCTTTAGTCGAGAAAATCGACCCCAGGACTTATTCCTTGGAAGCCTAGTACTTATTCTATCGGTCTCTTTTGCCGAACCGCTAAGTTACGGGGACGTAAACACACCACCATCGGTTGTCAAGCGATACTGTGGGAACAAATAGAAACACAAACATATACACACACATACATATATATACACATATATACGACGGGCTTCTTCCAGTTTCCGTCTACCAAATCCACTCACAAGGCTTTGGTCGGCCCGAAGCTATAGTAGAAGACACTTGCCTAAGGTGCCACGCAGTGGGAGTGAACCCGGAACCATGTGGTTTGGTAAGCAAGCTACTTACCACACAGCCACTCAAGAAAAAAGAAGAAAGAATATTTTAATTCCACTATGGATGCACATAGGAAAACCTGTTAGTTTTCTACGAGCTGTTGCAACAGAGTATTTATTTAATACCGTTCTCCAAAATACATGTTATATTTTCTGCATTTTAAAAGGTTTTAGATAACTTGATGAAACAGGAAATATCTCAAACACAAGAATAAAACGAGCATTTTGTCATGTTAATTAAAGTAGTTTACTTGTTCATAAGTCTATTTACGACTTATAAAATTTGTTAAACAAATATACAAGACTTTCCGGATACTGTATAAGATAGTAGTGATTAATCAATTAAGAATATAGGAGAATAAGGTGGCAAACTAGCAGAATCGTTCCCTCACCTGGAAAAATGCTCAGCAACATTTCCTCCAACTTGACGTTCTAAGTTCAATATCGCCGAAGTCGACTTTTCCATTAATCTTTCGGGGATTAACAAAATAAGTACAAGTTGAACACTGGGATAGATGTAATCGACTAATCTTCTTTATCTAAATTGCTGGCCTTGCGCCACAATTTGAAACAAATTATATAGTCATTTCCCCATCCAGCAATGCCGAGCATGTCTTTCAGTATGTATGCGAAGGCCCGAAGGATTTCTCTTTAAAATATACTGGCAGTTGCCAATGGATGCTCGTCAGGGATCTGTATCCAAGGGAAAACTCAGCGATTTGGACCGGCATCTCCTGGCATCACAGTGGTCGTAGGCGTTAATCTTAGTATATATAGAGACGGATAAGATAATGCAAGGTATATGGTCCAGCACTTTAACAATTTCACCCGTATGTCATGCTGGGTAGGTAATTTTATTTACAGAAAAGCATGATATAAAGTAAAAAGGGAATTTTAGTAAAATCACATATTGGTGTTCTATGTGTTTTATATTTTACTTGCTCGTATAATGGACGCAGGCGATCCGGTGAGGTAAGAAATTTGCTTCTCAACCACTTTGTTTCTGGATTCAGTCTTACAGCCTGCCACCTTTGGTAATTGTCCTTTACTATAACCTTGGGCCGACCAAAACCTTGTGAGTAGATATGGTTTTAATTATTTAATAATTATTTAATAATAGATATTATTTTAGTTATTATCAATCTTTCACTCAGGAGGGAGCCGGTTTCCAACACAGATACAACGCTCCATCTTTGGGATGTAATTAACAGACAAATTCACATTTGAAGCTTGAGAGAAGTCTTGCATATTTTTAAGGTTCCACTCACAGATTGCACTTGCAATGTACGAATTAGCTGGTTGATTTCTCTTTTTGAAAATCCTAGTTTATCCAGATTCTCCTTTACTAACAAAACCTAGTACTCCAATTATTATTGGTATGAATATGAAATCATAGTCTGGATATAGAAGCTGGAGGTTTCGAAGCAGTTGTCCATAGATATGTATGTATGTATGTATGTATGTATGCATGTATGTATGTGTGTGTGCGTGTATGTGCGTGTATTTGTGTGTATGTGTGTGTGTATGTGTGTGTGTATGTGTGTATGTGTGTGTGTATGTGTGTGTGTATGTATGTGTGTGTGTGTGAGTATGTGTGTGTGTATGTGTGTGTATGTGTGTGTGTATGTGTGTGTGTATATGTGTGTGTTTGTGTGCGTAAAAACTGAATTTCTGGTAATATGAATAGATGTTTGTATTTGTGAGTATGTATGTGTTTGTGTGCATATATATGTGTGTGTGTGTGTTTGTGTGTGGAGCTATTTTCCTCTCTCTTTCTCCAGCATTATTTACCTTTAGCCTACTTTAAAATTTCCTCGCTGAAACTACATTATATTCATTCCTTATCTTCTCTCGTCACTGCTGCGACTGCGCATGATAGACTTTGGAATTAATTTCCAGGAGTCATTTACAGTCACATATACAGGCAGATAGCTAATTGATATAGAGATTTGAAAATGATCAGAAACTGACGTCTATAGAATTTACTAGATGATTGTTCGTGGTTCTTATGTTTTGAAGGCATTCCACGTATTTATATCAATGAAGAATAGTTTTCTTTTCTAATCTGAAATTAATTGAAAAAAATCTATATAATTCAGGGAAAATCATGTTCATCAAAATTGAGAAAACTATCAGAGTTCTTACTATAAGGCAGATCGCAACTTTATTATACAGAATAATAAGGTAAAACTCTCAAGTAGAAATGTCGGCCGTTGGCTGTATTTTACAGTTACTGTATCTTATATAAAAGTAGTCAAATGTTACGAGTTGTAAGAATTCTAATTTCAATGACAGCTCTTAAACATTTAGTAATTTCTTTGCAATGTCATTCGTTACAAAAGAGAACAAGGTATGACAGAGACACTTGAACGTAAGAAGATACGAGGGAAAACGATGTTTTATTGTTAGTAGATAAAACAGATGTGATTATTGTCACTCTCAGTTTGAGCTTGCCAGCGAGGCAATTATTGGAAGCTCACCACAAATTTTTATACATTTTCTTCTTATAATGGTATATATATATATATATATATATATATATATATATATATATATATATATATATTTGGCTCTCAGATTTATTCAACAAGACTCCGGATAGAGAACAAACTCGCTTACAGAACAAGAGGGATCTAAATACATTTCAAACTGCGAGCTACGAAAGTTCGTGTATAAAATAACAAGAAACTGACATAAGACGATGTGAAAATAATCCAAATGATAGGAAATCTTAAAAATAATCGCACCCAAAAAGATATATGAATGAAAACCGAACGACTTCAATGCAAAAACACGTAACTTAATGTCGATTATTTGAAGAACTTTTAGAAACGTAAATACAATCGATACCGTTTAATAATTCACAATTTAGAAAATATATTTTCCAATATTTCAGATTTAATAAGCCCAATTTTCAAACTAATATACTACAACACACGTACATATACACATACTCACGCATTTTATTATCGAACGTATATACTAGACGTAAGAACGTACGTACATGGCGTACACATGTACGAATTTACAGTATAGAATTGTGATGAACCATCACCTCGGACCCTGCCATAGGAATACTTGCCATAAAAGTTCTTCACTAGTCTAAGTAATATTATTAGCATGGTGTGCCAACAGAAACCAGAGAGCTTATGAATTATTTAACCCGGATTGATAACCCCTCACTATTACAGTTCTATATTTAAGAGATAAGGAATTATGTACATTCTTTACATTAGTTACATTTGACGGTTATTTCTCCTCATCTTGGTTGTTGCTAACAGAATGTTTCGGCTGATATACCCTCCAGCCTTCATCGGGTGTCTTGGTGAAATTTCGAACCTGGGTTCTCATTCCTATGGTATTTTTCGATGTTGTTGTTGCTGTTGTTGTTGTTGTTATTATTCAGGTCACTTCCTGGAATGGAACTCGGAATGTTGGGGTTAGTAGTGCGTGCTCTTAACCACTACGCCCACGGACATATGGCGTAGTGGTCAAGAGCGCAGGCTACTAACCCCAAGATTCCGGCTTCCATTCCAGGAAGTGACCTGAATAATGATAACAACAGCAACAACAACAACAGCAGCAACAACAAGAGCAACAACTGCAACAAGAACAACATCGAAAAATACCTTAGGAATGAGAAACCAGCTTCAAAATTTCCCCAAGACATCTGATGGAGTCTGGAGGGTATATCAGCCGAAACTTTGTGTTAACAACAAACAAGATAACAAATATCCGTCAAATGTAAATAATGTAAATAATGTATATACATACATACATACACACACACACACACACACACACACACACACACACACACACACACACACACACACACACACACACACACATATATATATATATATATATATATATATATATATATATATATATAATTATATATATATATATAAATTCATAAAAGTGGTACAACAAGGCACCGATATTTACTGGACAATAGCAATCGATTTAAATACGACGCTATTGTATTGCTTCACTGCGTATATACTGGCAAAAATGCGTGTGTGCAACAAACATGAAAAACTTGTCTTACCTTAGGAAGAACATTCGAAAATGAACAACCCAGATTAAGGATAATGCAATACCTAGGTTTCAGACTCTTCAAATACGTTTCACAACGTAAATCTGATTAGTCCTTATCAGCTGCATTTACCTAGACAACATTTCAAATGTTGCCACATCAATGCTAAGTATACTCGCCCGAACGCCCATGTGCATTAATATGTGCGTTAATATGGTGTGCGTGTGAATATGTGGGTTAGTGTCAAAGCGTTACTTATGTTTACGTATCGTGAGTACATGGAAATTACAGAATAAATTGATAAAGTATTGAACTTCTTAGAAAATCGTACAGTCAGCAACTTTTGGCTTTAATGATTTGATAAGCCGACACAGCAGGTGATGTCGACATTTAAACTGACGTCATATTCTTTCATTCCTTCCTTCATTTATTCATTCATTCACTCATTTTATTTAATTAATTTATTTATTTACATGTTTATTCATCTATTCACTCATTCAGATAGACTATTTTCGTTATCTTTCTGCACTATGAAAATTTTTTAAAAAATTCAAAGAAGCTCGTATCAAGCACACACACACACACACATCAGCCCACAACGGAAGCAGAAACAATTATGAAATTAATTATACATTGTTATTGATTTTCTTCCAGGTTATTTATCTTATAAAAATATCTGTGTAATGATTTATTTCTTCATCTTATTAAAAATTGAAATCACTCTGCCCAATATAATGCCACTTGATTGTATTATGATTTCATTCTCCTTTAAACATTTTCCTTTTTATGAATAAAATGAGAGAAAAATGATAAAAAATGATAACAAAGTTCCACGCAGGGATAAAACTCCCAAACAAAACAGAACAAAACGAAACTTTCTTTTCCAAGTATATGCTTGTAATATTTCCAAATACTGGTTTTTATAGATAAATAAATAACGAAACTATAGCTATTAACTATGCATATAGCTTATGAAATCTTTTTTATGTTTTGTATTTAGGCTGAATTAGAGAAGTAGTTATTGTAGGCCTTGACTACTTAACTAGACTATTACGGAGGACGATGCAGCAGATGTTCACCTTGGATTTCCGCAGAACGATATTTGTGGCAAGGGAAAATATAGGAGATGTCTGCTGTATGTAGAAAGCGGAAACAGTGACGAAAAACTGGATGCTTTACAACTTGTTGCTAGCCCAGTGAGTGACCATCAGCAGGGGAAACTAGGCACCACGTCAGAGACTTTGTGAAACGATAAGCATAGCTGCGTAGCTGAATTTTATTCCACGTAACAGCTGTAACAGCATCTTTTCTATTAGATGACTTCTCTCAGTATGCATTCATATGAAACACACACACACACACACACACACACACACACACACACACACACACACACACACACACACGCAGACACACGCAGACATGCGTAGACACACATAGACACACTCACTCACACTCACCCACACTCATATTTTGGGAGAGACAAATTTCAAAGTTGAGCTTGGTGAAAACGGAAGCCTGAACATAGAACGATAGAATGACTAGCGCACGGTATTTAGTCCTACGTTCTAACGATTCTGTTAACTCACCGTCCTTAACTCTGTAAAGGTAATAGCATACTTGTAATGAACGCGTTTAAGGATAGCTGAAGATAAAGCTGAAACAAATGCTATTAGCCTCAAAATATGTCTTCCTTGATCTTTTAAAGAATTCATATTACAAAATATCAATTCTTAAAAAAGAATAAAAGCGTTTTGTAAACTACTGACAAGTCTTGGAAGATATTCAGTCTGGCCAAGGCTCTTTGGCCATTCAATATGGCTCGCAAAGATAGCTTCTATATAGATCTTAAAATATATATAAGAAAAAAACACTAATAACATATTTTATCATTTGCAAATCAGAATTCTCTGAATCCAAAAACTACTCGAGTTCTGTTATAGAAAAGAAAATTAAATTAGAAAATATCAGTATCAAGCCATTGACGTCAGGAAACGATTTCAATTTTAGGATTAGATGAAGAGAAATGATATCAAGCTGGGAGAGAAAAAGATTAAAGCAGAAATTTAATAAAACCGTTTCATTACGTAATAGTCTGACCAACTTTTGAGCATTTGGCATATCGGATTATCTATGGTGCTGGTGACAGCGTATTCGTATGGTTACCGTTAATAGAGAAAATTAGGTTGTTCGATATGTTAATCAAAGATTCCATACCGTTAAAATAATTGAAGAATAATTGAAATAAGAGAATTTCAAATAACAAACTATGGAAAACAGATAAAGATCGAGCATCACCAAAGGTATATGTATCATCAAACAACATAAAACAAAAAAGAAACGCGATTGAAATGGAACGAGAAGACTCTATCGAGTAGAATGAAAGCGTTAATAGAAACAGATCAAGATGAATATGGAATGTTCCTTTTGTGATATCCAATAACTATACCGTTTAATATGAGATTCAAACTATCCATCAATCTTTTCAATGCGAAAATTATGTAATTACGGAGAGCAACTGACACAATTTTCGTAATTAATAACAGATTAATTTGGGATAATATTTACGGGAAAGATCAAAAATGATTGTTTCGAAATTCATATCTTCTCAACAGTTTAAATGTATATGAACACACACACACACACACACACACACACACATACACACACACACACACACACACACACACACACACACGCATATATATATATATATATATATATATATGTAAATATATAAAAACAAAAAGATAAAGAGAGCAAAGGTAAGATTGAAGAATTTTATGGAGAGAGTCTTACGGCTGTAAGACTCTATCCATAACATTCTTCAACCTTACCTTTGCTCTCTTTATCTTTTTGTTTTTATATATTTACATATACACACTCTAATACACGACTTATAATACCCAATCCTGTTCATACAACGATTGGGGAAAACTAATCGGTATACAGCACTTACTCGGTATTACCTGTATCCTCCGGGGTTTGGTTAAATCCAATACTCTCCTCAACCTTATATATATATATATATATATATATATATATATATATATATATATATATATATATATATATATATATATATATATATATATACATATATATAAAGACATATACGTACTTATATTTATAAAGAAATTCTGTAGAATACCGACTCACTCTGTGCTTATAAGTTTGTTTACAAAATTTTTCATGCATACACACATACAAACATACACATGCACGCACACACACAGAGATACGCACAGACACAGACAGACACAGACAGACAAAGACAGACACACACAAACACACATGCACACACGCACACGTATACATATGTATATAAGCATTTATCTGTCTATCTATCTATCTATCTATCTATCTATCTACCTATCTATCACTCTAGCGTGGAACCTACAAAAAATTCTAAGACAGTCATGTGACTATCCTCTACCAAGGAGATCATATTCAAAACGGATAATAAAAACAGGGCAAACTTTAAACACTATTCAGAAGCAAGACAGCTGGGACATAAGTTACTTCCTTCTATTTGAACTTTCTGAAAATCAGTGCAAACTGTGAAACCGGTTAAAGATTCAAATATATAAATAAAAAATATTTTAACTATTCTCAGTGTATTTTCAACTTATATTTTTCCTATATATATATATATATATATAGATTCAAGGTTGAATATGGTACTTATGCGTAGGCACCCGAATATCGTATCCCAAAAGGATAGGTGATCAAAATCAAAAAATAAGCAACACGGATTTCAAAGGTGATTGCAGTACGCACGTTTCATGCTATGTATTCTTCCTCACATTTGGATTTTTATGTATTCTCTCTCCCACTTGGATTTGAAATGTTGCCACATTTATAATATGTCTTTTCTACAGTAATTTTCTGCATTTTCGTGCAGCTGAAGATTGCTCTTCATATTGCATTTAATGTAATGCTCGCATTACTTAAATAAATTGGAGTAGCATGAAACGTGCGTACTGCAATCACCTTTGAAATAGGTGTTGCTTATTTTTTTTATATATATATATTCCTGATAAACTTTGACACATGATAAAGGCAAGCATAGCACACCACGCATGGCGTAGTCACACCAACAAAGGTGCCAGCTCGTACGAAACAGAACAGGATCGTAGGGTCACAAAGAAAACGTAAGCTCCGCAAGTCCAGAATCAATACTTTCTCTTTATTCCCAGCAGCCCAAGACTGTTTCAAGTGCTTGCCTCCTCCTCCTCCTCCCTCCCCTTTCTCCCCTTCTCCCCTTCTCCCCTTCTCCCCTTCTCCCCTTCTCACCCCCCTTCTCCCCCTTCTCCCCCTTCTCCCCTTCTCCCACTTATCCCCTCCCCCTCCCCGCCCCTCCCCTCCCATCCTCCCCTCCCATCCTACCATCCACCCCTCCCCCCTCCTCCTCCCCTCCCCCCCTCCCCCCCCCTCCCCCCTCCCCCCCCCCTCCCCTCCCCTCCCCTCCCCTCCCCTCCCCTCCTCTCCCCTCCCCTCCCCTCCTCCCCTCCCCTCCCCTCCCCTCCTCCCTCTCCCCTCCTACTCCTTCCCCCCCTCCTCCCCCTCCTCCCCTCCACCTCCTCCTCCTCCATACATATACACACTCACTCACACAAGTATATGTGTGTGTGTCTATATATTGAAGTATATATTTGTTTCCTTTCAAAATAGGTTCACAAGGTGTGTGTAAATTGGAAAAAAAATCTCTTCTAATAAAGAAATAACAATATCCATTGCAGATGCACGAATTCATTCCTTATATACATTAGAACTTAAGTTATAAAATTTTTATAGGTTTTATGTCGAAACGGTAATTTTTTTCCTCCATACTTCTTTTCTCTTCACATATTAAATATCTCTCTATCAATCAGAAAACTGTCTAGCTATCTTGTTTTTTCCACACGCGGATACACATACACGTACTAAAACATACTCACATGCACACACACACACACACACACACACACACACACACACTCACACACATATGTATATATATATACACATACATATATAACCGGTCACACATACACATATATCTATATCTGCGTTTGTATGCACACACATTCAATTGTGTGTGTCTCGCTTTCTTTTCTCTTTCTCGATCTCTCCCTCTCTCCCTCTCTCTCTCTCTCTGTATACACACGCACATATATATATTTACACACACACACAAACACATGCGCACAAACACACACACACTACAAACACACACATTCACACTCTTACCTCAACTTCTCCTCCTCCCACCCTAAACACACCAAGCTTTCCATCCCCTGTTCCCAAAATCCTCCGTCTACGCAGGCTCTGCACTGACGACCATGACTTTGAGACTCAGTCTCAACTCATGGCTCGCCACTTCCTCCTACGTGGATATCCCCTCACCACTATCCACACCGTCCTTGCTAGAGCACGTTCCGTTAAGAGACCTCTTGATAGACAGCTTCTTCCCTAACCCAACCTCCCAAACCAGCTCGTTCCCATGCTCCCGCCCATGCTACCGCACTTGCTCTTATCTCTGCAACACCACCCTCCTCACCGGCACCCATCATCGACCCTGTCATATCATCGACTCCTTCACCTGCACTTCTAGTAACGTCATCTACTGCATCTCCTGCTCTCTTTGTCCTTCTCCATACATTGGCTGACTGGTTCTCGGAACACCTCCGAGACATCCGACTTGGCAATGACATCCCGGTACCGCGTCATTTCCGCTCTACCAGTCACTCTTTGCAACACCTGTCTGTGTTCGGATTGTCCTTGCACATGGGCCATCCGGACACCCGTTTTCGCCTTGACTAGGGATTAATCTTCTCTCTTCGCTCCTTTGCGTCATATGGACTCAAATATCCTCCCCTCTCCTCTCTCCTTCTTATTCCTACTTCCTCCCACTCCCTCTCCTCTCTTGCTCCGACTCCTACTTCTTCTCTTCACTCCCACTCGCCTTCTCTCTTCTCTTCACTCCTACTCTCCTTCCCTCTTCTCTTCACTGCTACCCACTTTCTCCCTTCCCCTCTCCTTTCATCATCAGCCCTCCCTCGTATCCCCAACCCTACACAATCCAACCCCACCTTCCCTCTCCATCCCATTCCAACCTACGCCATCCCTTACACCCACTCCCACACATCCTACCTCTACCCCATTCTTGTCCAAACCCACATTCCCTACCTCTACCCTCACTCTTGCTTTCCCGACTCTTGCCTACCCTACATCCCAACACCACCACACCACACCACACACCACCACTCCATACACCACCATACCATACAACACCACGTACACGCTAGCTCTGACCACTTACCAGCCCCACATCATCATCCACACACCTACACACGCACACGTCAAAGTCACCAGCCCTCTTCCACACGCACATATATGCTTTCTTATACACACGCACGTGCACCTTCGTTTTGGGATCACCGCTACTTTATTATCTCTCCTTCTTCCTAGCTCTCCTGTATGACCCTTCTGTCCGGCATTCGCCATGATAGATCGCTAGCCACTACAAATTCTTTATTTTCTCTCTTTGTTTTTTTCTGTGCTTCTTTCTGTGGAAGAGCGTAGGCTCGAAACGTTAAAGACTTTTTTCACTTCCCGAGCGTTAAACTAATACATCTGTTTGTTGTCTACACCATCTGTCTTCGTCTTTTGATTTTTATTTTGAATTCTCCCTATATATATATATATATATATATACCTACATATCTATGTCTCTCTATGCCAAGTTTTCTGCTCCTCGTTGTAATTTATTTTTACTTATATTGATGTAGATATGTATGTATGCTTATAAACACAAACATATATAAACCTACACATACATATCACAATATTCAAAGTAGTCTTTCTTTCATTGTTATTTTTGATAGTTCTCTATGCTATAGTTTATTCAGTACATCTAGTAATTAATATTGCAGCCAATTCAACCACCCACATAACATATTATCATAAACGAATTTAACTCACCAAAGCGTCCATGTCTAGTCGCTTCAATATATATATATATACACATATATATATACATATATATATGCATATATATATATATATATATATATATATATATATATATATATATATATATATATATATATATATATATATATATATATATTTATATATATATATATATATATATATATATATATATACATATATATATGCATATATATATATACATACCCACACACACATAGATATTTACGAAATTAGCTGCGTAAATATACGTTTCTATGTATAGAAATCAATAGATGTAAAAAAAAAAAAATATATCAAACACGTATGAGACAATATTTTTTTTGTCTCCATACGCACAATGTCAACAACTTAAATGGACATAGAATGAAACAGAAAAATGAGTACTTATACTCCATTTCCCCTCCCCTCATTTCTCTGTCTAAATACTCATGTGCATATATATATGTACATATGTATGTATACACACACACACACACACACACACACACACGCGCGCACACATATACTTGTATGTATGTATGTATGTATGTATATATAAACCTGAGTGTGTGTGAGAGAGGACTTATAATTCTAAGAAGTTGTGAGCGTGTTTATGTAAGCTATATATATATACATAAATACATAAATTCATGCGCACACAAATACATGTACACACACACACACACATATATATGCATACATACATACATACATACATAAATACATACATACATATATATACATACATATATATGTACATCTTTGGGAATTCATTTTTATATGCAGTTGTTCGCGCGTCTATATAAACTATAAATATGTGTGAGTGTGTGTGCGTGTGCGTGCTCATGCACATACACATACACACACATATATATGTATATATATATATATATATACATATATATATATATATATATATATATATATATATATATATATATATATATATATATATATATATATATATATATATATACATATATATATGTACATATGTACATATATATATATATATATATATATATATATATATATATATATATATATATATATATATATATATATATATATATATATATATATATATGTACATATGTACATATATATATGTACATATGTCTCTACGTATGTATGTATATGTGCGTATATACAGGGTAAATATAGAACATCATAAAGGACAACATGAGCACAAACTATACTGTAAAATGAACAAGCCACGAAGTAAATTTCGACCCAGACATACGTCTGTTGTTCGAATAGAATAAAAGAAATACAGTTGAGTATTGATTTTTTTCTTAAAAGAAATGCAAATCAGTCAACAAGACATAGTAATGGCTTAGTTAGAGAAGAACAGCAGCGCAATGCAATGTATAGGACGTGATATGATGTCAGTCAAACAATATGGCGGCATGGCTGTATAGTTAATGATTGAGTGGTCAATGTTTTGTTTCTAGCAAGCATCGTTGATCTTAGTATCTCGCGTCGTAGAGCTGTCGTAGTTTGTCATAGTCTATAGAATGGTATGGTATTTGACATAAATCATCTATGAAGAGCCTGTCTACTCATTTTGGTCGTTCCCAAAGTGTTGCCCTTCTTCTTCTTCTTCTTCTTCTTCTTCTTCTTCTTCTTCTTCTTCTTCTTCTTCTTCTTCTTCTTCTTCTTCTTCTTCTTCTTCTTCTTCTTCTTCTTCTTCTTCTTCTTCTTCTTCTTCTTCCTCGTGATCCTGTTCTTCCTCATTCTTTTTCTTCTCTATCTATCTATCTATCTATCTATCTATCTATCTATCTATGGAACCGCTGGAATACTCCAGAAGGTGCACGCAAAATAAGGGTGTTGCCTTAGATCACTAGTAGTGAACAGCTGACACCGTAGTACATCTCCGGCGTTAGAAGCTGTGCAATGGCAATAATAATAATAATAATAATAATAATAATAATAATAATAATAATAATAATAATAACATTATTATTATTATCATTATTATTATTATCATTATTATTATTATCATTATTATTATTATGGATTCTCTGATCTAAACACTTAGAGTCCAAACAATGAGAGTATTCAGTCGAGACACTGAGATGCTGCTTTGTGTAGATAAATA
Organism: Octopus bimaculoides; assembly: GCF_046866305.1. Lineage (NCBI taxonomy): Eukaryota > Metazoa > Mollusca > Cephalopoda > Octopoda > Octopodidae > Octopus > Octopus bimaculoides. The sequence goes on from NC_142935.1 coordinate 17,529,690, forward strand.
CGCAGTCCTAATTATGAAGAGAAGCCGACAGATAAAGTCTGATGGCATAGAATTACCGCAAGACATCATTAGATCACTGCGGAATAATGAGGGGTACATATACCTAGGAGTGCTGCAGGACGATAAGAGAAATAAGAGAAAAATCACCTAAGGGTACGAGAGGAGAACTAGGTAAGTGCGAGAAACAAAATTAGATGAAAGGAACATCATTAAAGCCATAAATACAAGGACTTTGCCAGTACTGAGAAATTGTGCTCCTTATCTGAAATAGGCTTTAGAACATGGATAGAAGAACGACAAGGCTGCTAAAAATGCATAACATATGCCATCATATAATTAATTCTGACCGACTCTATATGCCAAGAAGGGAAGGTGGTAGAGCTTTACTAAACGATACTGCGACTGAACAATTATATTATGCGAAGTAAAAAATGTTTTCGGCAGCCAGAAATACTTCGAAAGTGACTGAAATTAGGAGAATTGAAAGAGAAAATATAGAAGAAGGGAATAAGTAAATGGAAAGATATGAAACTGCATGGCCTATTCATGCAACAAATTGAGAATTTTGAAAGTTAAAATCGCCGGCTCTGGTTGACAGACAGGAACTTCAATCGAGAAACAAACGCTGATTATATCCGCTCGAAACAAGCCCGTAGAAAAAAATCTGATAAATGCAAAAACTGACAAAACTCAGTCTGATAGCAAATATCGAATCTCTAGGTAAGGACATGAGAGTATCATTCGTATTTTGAATGAGCGAAGTAAAGTAGCACAAAAGGCGCATAAGCGTAAACAAGACTGTGTAGGTAAAAGAGTGCATTGGAACGTTAGACGCGTGTGTGGCTTGAAAACAACAGAAGATTAGTATGAATACAAAACAGAGTATGTGATAGAAAATGAGAATTACGAGATCTTGCGGTACTTCGCCATAATGACTGGCCATGCTATTCAGGCAAGAAGACCAGACATGATTACAGAAGACAAAATAAACAAACAGCGGAAGATATTTAATTTAGCAAGCCCTTATGACGGAAGAGTCGATACTAGAGAAATTGAAAACAATGAGAAATACCGGGATCTAAGCCAGAGAACTGAGGATACTGTGGAAGTCTAAGACAACAATTATTCCTGTACCAACTGGTGCACTTGACACAACGCCCAAGATGCTACATACCTGCTGATCGAAGGCTAAATGTGTAGCAAGAGGATTCATACACTTGCCATACTTCCAGAAAAAGGTAGAAGTGGTAGTCAGAGAGTTTCTACGACTTCACCAGTTCCAAATGCTGGCCTTCTACTTTTCCTGGTTGTAGTCCCATGGATTATAATCAGGGGAATTACAATCAGCGCATGGAGCGCGGATGAGAAAGACACCAACCCCTCTGCCGCAACGTCAAGGGGGAGCTGTTGGTGGTGTCCAAAGATCTACCCAGAACACAGTGAGGAATGCTTGAGCTAAGTCCAGGAGCCGTCTTAAGACCGTGGTGGAAGCTGAGGGCTGCTGCTTTGAATAAACAGTTATCTCCCAGCCACAATCTAGTTGATATTTCTGGGTTGTTGAGCATGTATCCCGTTAAAATAACGTATGTTCCGCAAGTTTTTTTTTCTCGGTATGCGTATACAAAAGCAGCAAATTAAGAGATACAGCTTCATTACTATAGAAGATCAATAACAGATATCACAATATAGCAAAAAATGTATTAGATATACCCGTTAGCAGATACGGATGTATAAACGTTCTCACTTAGGTTGTATGACGCACGTACACTCACTCGTACAAACTTACACGAAGATATAAGCATACGCACACGCGTGGTTTGGTGCACATACACTCACACAACGAATTAAATAGATACTTTCTGTTTATAAGAATGGGGAGGTTACAGTCTGTTCATTCATACCGTAAGGTAAATTATGGTTACTCAAATTCATTCCCACTGCACTGTGCAAAAGTGCATTTATAAGCATGTAAGCATCTTCATAGTCTTTCAAAAATGATACGAATGATCATCTGGAATTTATGGATGAAAACCGATTTTATGTTTAAATTCTAAAATCAACAGATAAAAGAGACAAACCAAATAAGATCATCTAGCTGAAGTGTTTCGACAAAGTTATAGAAACTGCAGATTATAGAACTGGTCTTTTATAGCATGTAGTTTAAATGCAAAGAAGAAGGGAAAAATGAAAATAGAAAATATAAACAACCTTTAATTTCGTATAAAATGTTGAAATTAAGTCAATTCGAAAAAAAAAAAAAATAATGATAAATAAATAAAATAAGACTCATCCATATTTGTTTGTTAAGATAAATTCCATTAATTTGAAAATTTCGTGTTTTTGTTCAATTTGTGTTATCATGGACGTGTGGATCTTACTAGAAGAATAAAACAGAATATGGAAATATATGTCTGCATCACACAAGCTAAATGAAGTATTACCTTTGTCACACAGCTTCTAATTCGAAACCCGTGTGTTGTATTATTAAATGTTTAGCTTACAGTAAACTTGAAATGGTATTAAACCAGAAAACATTTACGTTGTACTTTCTACTCAGACAAAACTGGTAGAAAAGCCATTTATAAAAAGCAAACGACGTTTAAGTGATTGCAAATATCAGAGCAATGTGTCAGTGTGGTGCCTGTTCAAACAATCGATAAATTGGAAATCTCGTTTAATCACAAACGAAGAGCAACTGAAGACCTGACAATAACACTTTCCTAAACAAAACCAATATGAAAGCTATAATGAATTTGATAAGTTTGAAGAGAGTAAACAGATAAACGTTTAACAGGTTTCAATAAAAAAAAAAAAGTCAAGCAGAGGGAAAATTACATGATATACTTCGAGCGGTGTTTTCAGTTTGGAGATACGATTCTTTCAGATCAGGAAACCAGTCAATCATTTTTAGTAGACAGAGAGTGTTATATAAGTAGAGTGTATGAAAGAGGGATCATATTTAATGAAAAATAAATAGTGGAACGTACTCAGTTATAGGAAGCAAGCAAAAATATTTAGGTATATGTATGTGTATAAGTATGTGTATAATATATATATGTGTGTATGTATGTATGTGTGTGTGTGTGCATATATGTAATATACACATATATATTATTTACACACACACACGCGCGTATATATTGATATATATATATATATATATATATATATATATATATATATACACGCGCACACACACGCGCACACACACGCGCACACACACGCGCACACACACGCGCACACACACGCGCACACACAACACACGCATATACACACACATACACAGAAATACACACGTGCATATATATATATATATATATATATATATATATATATATATATATATATATATATATATATATATATATGTATGTATATATAGTTAATATTTACAAACTTACAGAAAGCAAAAGGTGCATATACTCCTGAATAATTAGTATACACACATAGCGATTTCTTTCCTATATTTCGATACATTTCTTCTAGCCTACAAAGTGGAGTAATAGAGCAATGAAAGAGCTCCCTTTTCATTCCTCCAATTATTAATATTGTTTTGAATGTATCCATCTTTAGCGAGGATTTAAATACAATTTATGAAAAAAGATATTTTAATCAAAATGTGAAAAAAAAGGAAAACATAATTTGTGTTATCATTTGTTAAGCCAAACCATATTGTGAAATTATTATTGCAAATCTTCAAAAATATGCCTTATTTGATTATAGTTTCATTTTATTACACATTCTTCGAAGTAATTATTGTTGCACAAGTGACTGACCGCTTGCGATAAGGACTACAGAAATATTTCATCCATTTTATATGTTCTTGGTGATATGCCAAGCAGGTATCCACTTCGTTTCTTTGTCCCCGCATTTGAAGATGTTCTTCAAAGATAATGATTGTAACCGAAATAATTGCGAGAAATAAAAAGTAAAAAAATAGAAAAAGGAAAAAACGGACACCAACAATAAAACAGACGCAACCCATGTGAGAGAAGTTCTACATAATTATTGAAGCTGCTTAATTCATTTTATCCATATTCATACATCTAACTGAATTATTACTAAACAGGGACAATATATTCCAATGGGGACCCTTTATTTCATGTCTCAAACACAGGAGGAGGAATCCTCTTAGTAAAGGGATAATGTTGGTTTCAAATTGTGGCACCGGCCAGTAATTTCGGGGAGGGCGTCAATCGATTACTTTCACCTCAGTTCTCAACTGTTACTTATTTTACCGACCCCCGAAAGGATAAAAGGCAAAGTGAAACTCGGTGGAATCTGAACTCAGAATATAAAGACGGACGAAATGCCACTAACCATTTTACCCGGCATGCTAACGATTCTGCCAGCTCACCGCCATTACTATAGTAATGATAATGTTATAAATATTGCAGTGATTCAAATATAAAACCACATTAACTGAAACCAATACAAGCTAAAGAACTACGTTGATCAAGTGCTCCACACAATAAACAAAAGAACCTCATTAACGAACATCCCAAAGATGCTAGAGGAGCGCATTGATCGAACACTCCAGAAGCAAACCAGAGAACCGCGTTAACTGAAACCTAGATATAAGCTAAACTACCTCATTAATGGAATATCGTAAATATGAACTAGAGAACGGCATTGACTGAACAATTTAGATATAAACTAGAGAACTACATAAATCGAACAATCGAGATATAAACAAGCGAAGAATATTAATCAAAAGTCTCAGAAATGTGCTAGCGACGCTCAAATATTGAACTCCCCATAATAACAAAAATAAGATGAACGAGGTGTAACATGTGGAATTGTATTAAGGATCTGCAAAACTTTCCCAAGTGAGTAACGTATTTAGACACGGATCACATGTTAAAGCTGTCTCGAAATCTAGGACATTCCAATCTCAAGAACTTCGGATAAAGGATTACTAGCTGTAAGCGTAAGTTTATTGCACAACAGTAACATGAAGCATAACAAAACTCAATGAATGTGCAAGGCAATGTTCCGCATTCATTGCTGTGTATATGATGTACGTCACTTAGACACATGTAACATACACAACTATAGGTACCACTTAGAATATAGAATTATGTTTTCTGTAATTCATTATCATTTAAAAAAAACTTTTTAATCAACGCTGAAAAAATGTTGGTTACATCTGTGTTTCTTAGATACGTGGCTGTGAGAATCGAAAAATCTGGTCGGATAATTTGTCATGTTTAAAAAGGGTCTCAAATTTGTGTTCAACTCAATGGAAAAGAAAATCTATATTATTTTATTCTTTTATTCTTTGAGTTGTTTCAGTCATTTGACTGTGGCCATGCTAGAGCACCGCCTTTAGTCGAGCAAATCGATCCCAGGACTTATTCTTTGTAAGCCTAGTACTTATTCTATCAGTCTCGTTTGCCGAACCGCTAAGTTACGGAGACCTAAACACACCACCAGCATCGGTTGTCAAGCTATGTTGGAGGGACAAACACAGATACACAAACATACTCACACACACACATACACACACACACACACACACGCACAACAGGCTTCTTCCAGTTTCCGCCTATCAAATCCACTCACAAGGCTTTGGTCGGCCCGAGGCTATAGTAGAAGACACTTGCCCAAGGTTCCATGCAGTGGGACTGAACCCGGAACCATGTGGTTGGTAAGCAAGCTACTTACCACACAGCCACTCCTACGCCTATATATAATAATTTGAATACATTCTCTACTTGTTTTCTCATCAATAAATGTTGGAAGACAAATATGAAAAACACCAATATTTCCTGTGTGGAGCCTTATATTTAATAGTTCGAAACTTACTGATTTACAAAACATTGAACCCAACTGCGGGTTGAAGAGTAACGTCAAAACATTTTAAACTCGCACACATTCATTTTAGTTTCCTACACGTACAGATCTGTCTGCCATATATTCTGCACTCTGTTTCTGATTTTCTAGCGTTGTTTCACACAATTAAACAGTTATGATATTCTTTCTATGAAAGGCACAAGGCCTGAAATTTTCTGGGAAGGGTCCAGTCGATTACATCGAACCCAGTGCTCAACCACTACTTATTTCATCAATCCCGAAAGGATGAAGGCCAAAGTCGATTTCAGTGGGATTTGAACTCGGAGTAAAAAGCTGGAAGAAATGCCGCTAAGCATTTTGTCTAGTGCTGTAATGATACTGAAAATTAGCTGCTACAGACGCATGTTATCTTCTTTACTTCATCTCCACTTGCTTTTTGTATCATTTTGTTTACATTTGTATTATGTGTGCATTCTCTCTTTGCCTCAGTAACTGTCGCATTATCTCCCTTCGCTTTTTCTTTATGACCATATTATTCCTGTGCCACACACATACACACACACACACACACAAAAGCATATACTAGAACTTCGTTTTAAACCAAAATCACTTGTACAGTTTCAACCACATTCTCTCACAACTCCTCTTCTTCTTCTTCTTCTTCTTCTTCTTCTTCTTCTTCTTCTTCTTCTTCTTCTTCTTCTTCTTCTTCTTCTTCTTCTTCTTCTTCTTCTTCTTCTTCTTCTTCTTCTTCTTCTTCTTCTTCTTCTTCTTCTTCTTCTTCTTCTTCTTCTTCTCCTTGTGATCCTGCTCCTCCTCATTCTTTTTTCTCTATCTATCTATCTATCTATCTATCTATCTATCTATCTATCTATCTATCTATCTATCTATCTATCTCTTCTCACGGACGTGCTGTCACATCGGCTGCGAAGGTAAACGTTTATTTGACCTTTTATTGTCCACATTTTGTTGGAATTTTAAAATAATTTTGTTGCGAAGCACCTAGGCTTCATTTGTGTGTATTTTCAAGGGCAGGAATTGGCCCCCAGGGGCAGTTTCGGCCCTAACAAAATACACAAATTTCCTTCTTGACATTTGAAAAATGTCGAGAAACATAATTTTGGAACGCTTGTCTTGTTCTTTTGACAAGCATTTCCCGAGGCTTCAGATGCCAGAAGAGAAAAAAGAACAGAGTAGCGCGTGCTCATACAGTGACAGGAACGCAGTTGCTGTAAACGTCACAAAGACTGTGATTACAGCTACTAACAGCCCTCTCACCACCACCACCACCACCACCAACACCAACAACAAAAACAAAACTGTAACCAAGGTTACAAAACCATGCGTAAAAACCGTCACAAATGTCTCTGACGTAAGCACCATTGCTGCTGACGCCATCATCACCACCACCAACAACAACGACAACAACAACAACAACAACAACAACGACAACAACAACAACAACAGCAACAACAAGGACGTAAAGTTATCGGCCGTCAGCAATGACACCATCACCTGTTCAACAAACTCTGCTGCCACTACCACCACCTTTGAACCAGGCAGTACATACACCAACATAAACAAAAATATCCAGAAGAACATGTCCGCCAGCACAACAAAAACAAATTTCGCAAATGCTCTAAAGGAAAAAAGAACAATAGTGACATTCACACAAAAACAAATAAAAGACACAAAATCCCTTCTTACGAAAGAAGGAGATGATGTCAGAATAAACATACCAAAAGATATTATAGAAATGAAAAACAAAAAGTGCATCATTTATAAACTGGTAAACACAAAAACCAGACGCGTAGAAAATGTTAGCACAGATAAAATTGAAGTTTGTCTTAGAAAAATTTGGCCTTATCAGAATCATGTCACCTGGGGAAGAAAATTTGGAACGGTGCAAGTGAGATTTCTGGATGAAAATTTAGTTAAACAATTTTCGACACTCTCTCTCCGCACAGATGACTTGGTAATGATACCGAGTTATCTAGGACAGAGAGTGACCAAAGTTATGATAAAAAATGTGCCATCGGAGGTGGACACCCAATGGCTGATATCGGCCGTATGCCTGGAAATGGAGGAGGCAAATATTTTGGAGATTACGGTCGGAGAGGAAAAGAACTGGGGAGGGAAAAATCTGGAAATCCTTCTCCACATCACGGAGGAGGCTTCACAGAAAATTCCTCCAAACATTAGATTGGCAGAGGACCACAAGCTGTATGTAGTGGTAGAGGGCAGGCGACCTCGCTGTTACCTATGCAACAGCGAAGCACATCTGAAAAAGGACTGCCCTCTGGCCGCTAAACAAAAACAACAACAACAACAACAACAACAACAACAACAACAGAAGCAACTACCAAATACCCCCAACAGAAAAACCTTACTACCAACACCACCAGCAACACAAAAAACAACAACAGAAATATCAGCAATAACCACAACAGAAAAGACAACAGAAACTGCAAAAACAGAAGAAAAAAAAGAAAATTCCAAGACTGCCTCTCCCTCCCCCATATCACATACACCACACATAAATAACAAGCAGCCAACATCAATAAAAACAGCAACACAAACATTCACAGAAACACACACAGACGCACAAAATTTGCCGTTACCTCTTTCTGACTCCTCAGATCTCCCATCATCCGATGAAGAGAGTGGGGAGGAGTGGAAAATAGCTACGAAAGGAAAGAGGAAGCGCAGTAAGAAGAAAACAAAACAAAATGCAAACACAAACAAAGCAGGGAGATTCACATCTCCCGAAAATACTACTAACACCAATAGTAATATAAAAAAAAACAATGCTAACAACAATAGACAGTACAAACACAGAGTTGATGAATTACATCAACTCTAAAACAAACATCACAAATAACGGTATCAAAACCAACAACCACCCACGTACAACACCGCCAAAACACATTAAAATTATTCATGTAACACCAGCATTACACAACACAATAAAATCCCTCTACCCCAACTCGGTAGGGGGATTCCAGAAATATTTGTGCAAGAAATTGTACAATAGCCTCCTTGGTGAAAAATCCAAGGAGGAAACAAAACTTTCTAACGGTAAGTAACACATTGTTCTTTTGTTTTGTGCTTTAAAGCACACGTATAAATAGAATCATGGTGAAGATTGGTTGTGTGAATGTGCGTGGCTTAGGGTCCCCTTGGAAACAAGGGTACCTCTTAAATGACATCAAGTCACACAATCTGGATATCATAGCCATTAGTGAAACCAGACTCCATGAACCGCGGGCCCTAAAGTCCATGTTTGGCGGACAGTTTAACATTTATTTTTCTCCCTGTCTGCCGAGGATGGGCGGTAGTGGCACGGCGGTTCTTTTTCGCAAGAGTCTGGATCTCCAAGTAAAGACGATATTTACGGACCCGGAGGGTAGACTGGTTGTCCTAGATGTGGACGGCAGCGATGGAGGCGCTTTTCGGTTTCTGGCAGTTTATGTGCCTCCTTTAACAGGTCGGTCAGACTTCTTTCGACGTCTAGAAGTATTCCTGGGAACGTCTCGTCCCTTACTTTTAGTGGGGGATTGGAATGCTACCTTGGACACGCATCTAGACTAAGTGGGGAGTGACAAAACTAGAAGGGGATGCAAAGGCCTCATAGACCTGCTCAGACGCTTCCAGTTGTCTGACAGGTACCGACTCGACCACCCAAATGTGCCAACGTGGACTTGGAGCAACCGCATTGGGTCGTCGAGATCGTATCTAGATAGGATAGTGTGTAGGACAAGAGATAGAGATAGTTTAGGATGTCCACAGTTCCACATAGTCAGCTACACGGATCACAAACTTGTGACGTGTACGCTAGACTTAGATAAGGCACATAGGCAGGGTCCCGGTTACTGGAAACTAAACGCGCCTTTCCCGTCGAGACAGGTTTTCAGAGACCGGATTAGCACGTTAGTAAAGAGGGCTTTGACGAGAGCCATCGTCAACAACAAATGGTGGTTTGCTCTCAAGAGAGCAGTAAGGGCGGAAGCAATAAGGTATAGCAGGGCACTAGCTGTAGAGAGGAACAGAGTAGAGGGGGAGCTAGTGATAAAGTTAGAAGAGGCATTGCGAAGTGGCATCGCATCCGACGTTTTAGCGGCGAGGTTGGCCCTCGACCAACACTTCAATGTTAAACACGAAGGGTGTGCTGTCAGGGCAAGGATGCGTGCTCTGAGGAATGAAGGTGTTGAAGCCGCACGAGAGGCCCGGGTGGCGGAGGCGCAGCGGGGTAACAGAGCCACCATTCGGTCTCTGGTAGACGAACAGGGGCGCGAATTGCTCGAGCCGAGCAAGATGTGCGAGGCGTTTCAGCGGCATTTTGCCCGACTGTTCGGGAGGAGTGGCGAGCGAGAAGGCAGGGTGGACTTTAGTGCCTACCTGCACAGCTTGCCACGACTCTCGGCAAGAGAGGCGGAGTGCTGCGAAGGGGTCATCACGGCGGAGGAGGTGAGGGACGCGATGGCGGGTTGCTCGACGGACAAATCTCCGGGTTTGGATGGTCTGCCCTACGAGCTTTACAACTGTATGCCAGACTTGTTTGGAGAAGTCTTGGCGGCCGTGTACTGCAACTGGCAGCAGAACGGGAGCATTCCCGGTTTTGTGAACCGAGGAGCGGTAATGCTGCTGAAGAAAGATCCAAACAAGGGGGACGCCATAGATAACTTTAGGCCCATCACTCTGCTCAATGCAGACATGAAAATTTTGGCCAAGGTGTTAGCCAAGCGGTTGGCGCTTGTCATCGAGAAACTGGTCGGCACGGAGCAGACGTGCGCCGTGCCGGGCCGGAGCATCCATGACAACCTCCATCTGATGCGCTACATCATAGAGAGGGTAGTTAAGGAAGCTGGCATGGGTGGGGCCCTGATCAATTTGGATCAATCCAAAGCTTTCGATAGGGTAGACCATCAGTACTTGGAGGCCGTCCTCGAAGCGGCCGGCTTCGGTCCCGTTTTCCGCGGCTGGATGGCTGCCTTGTACACAGGCATCCGTTCGGTTGTTCGCGTCAATGGACGTCTATCGGGACCCTTCGACATTGCACGTTCGGTTCGTCAGGGATGCCCCCTGTCGCCGCTCCTGTACGTATTGACTCTCGAGCCACTACTGCGGAAGCTGGCGACGCTGAGGGGCATCCCGCGAGAACTGGGGTGCGGGACGAGCGTGTCGGCATACGCGGACGACGTCACCGTCATAGCGTCTAGCCACGAGCACATCGAGCTTGTCGGCGAGACGCTGAAAGACTACGAAGCGGTGACGGGAGCGAAAATCAACCGGGATAAGTCGGTGGGCTTGCTGCTCGGCACCTGGAGAAGCAAGCCCATACCGTCCGGCAGCGCCTCAGTAGTGGGACGCTGGACGGACGGTCCGGTCAAGTAGCTCGGAGTCTGGTTCGGTCCGGACCTGCAAACGGAGAAGAACTGGGACGAGATAATGAGTAGGGTGGCCACTCTCTGCCGGCAATGGTCCGAGAGGAAGCTGTCCCTAAAAGGTCGGGCGGAGGTGGCGAACGCGTACATCGCGTCCGTCATCGAATACCGGCTGACAGTCGTGCCTTGTCCCGATCGCGCCATCACTGAAATGGAGCGCATCCTCTTCCGCTTTTTGTGGAAAGGAAGCGTTCCGATGGTGAGGCGATCCGTTTGTTGCCAACACCCGCTGAAAGGAGGGCTGGGCATGCCGTGGTTGATGATGCGCAGACATGCGCTTAGACTGCGACATCTCCGGCTCTACGTAGACGGCGGTGAGCAGGTGTGGTCGCCGATTGTGCGACGCGCTTTCCCGCAGCTCGTCTCCATGACCGAGCTGCAGTCGTGGATCAAAAAGAGGCCGAGGAATGGCGAATGGCACCGTGAGTGTCGCGTTGCTCTGCAACAACTTTGCCGTCCCGGGTCGACCTTGAGCGGCTGCATCACAACGAAGTCATTCTATAGGGGATTAGTGGAGGGCAGGTACGACGACGATCTCGGGGCGAACCTGGGCGTCGACGAGGAATACCTGACCCGCCTGTTCAGGACGACTTTCGGGCCGGGACCTATGGACAACTTCCAGAGATCCCTGGCCTGGCAGTGTTACCGAGAGGCGCTACCCGTTCGGGATAAGCTCTATAGACACGGCTCGCGAAATGCGGGGCCGACCTGCCCGAGATGCGGTCAGAGCGATGAAACCGTTCTGCACGCACTCTCGCAGTGTCCAACCATTTCGGAGCTGTGGGCTTATGTCGAACGACTGCTATCGCGTGTGGGACGAGTCGGTTTATCAACCGAGTCTATCGTCAATATCGTCACGCCTCCTTCCTTTAAACGGAAAGGAAGAGCTGTATTTATCGTACTTGTGGCTATGGCCAAAGAATGCATCTGGTGGACGCGTCTGAAAGGATTAGAGACAAATACTTTCCTCTCTGGTCAATCTCTCATCAACTTTTTCAAGTATCACTTGAAAAGGAAGGTGAGAGTAGAGAGGCAAGTGTTGTCTAGCAAATGTTTCGAAAAATGATGGATACATGTAGCAAGAATGGCACGTATAAATGACGAAGCCACCTTGACCATGATTCTATAAAACGTTTTAAAATTTTGTAAACAGAGAGTTACTTACGTTTCTTGCTTAAATAAAAGAAATTTTATTTAACAAACTGTGACACTAAAGACCGAGGTTACCGTGGTCTTTTCGTAGGTTTTTCTTTCCACGGATAACCTCCCCATTTATTGGGAATTTTTTTGTATTATATCGTATTTTTTGTAAATACCCCAAACGTTTTGCGATGTTTTTTTTTTCATCGTTGTCCCCACTTTTGTTTTTTTTTCTGCTTTGTTTTCGACCCCCTCGAAAAGAAAAACTCTACATTTGTATTTTGTCCACTCAGTGTTGAGCTCTGTGTGGCTAATAAAGAAACCTATCTATCGATCGATCTATTTATCTGTATGTCTAAATTCTTCCTTTTCTCACTTTTTGATTTTTACCACTCTTTCTTTCTTTCTTTCTTTCTTTCTTTCTTTCTTTCTTTCTTTCTTTCTTTCTTTCTTTCTTTCTTTCTTTCTTTCTTTCTTTCTTTCTCTCTTCCTCTGCTTCATTCCCTCCCTTTCTCTCTCTGCGATATATATATATATATATATATATATATATATATATATATATATATATATATATATATATATATATATGTACATGTATGTACATGCATATATATATATATATATATATATATATATATATATATATATATACATGTTTATATATCAAAATAAATAAATATGTATGTATATATATATATATATATATATATATATATATATATATATATAAACACACTCATATATACTTATATATAAACATACACATATATACGTATCATATACACATACAAACATACATACATACACATATATACATATACATACATACATACATACATACATACATACAAACACACACACACACACACACACACACACACATGTATATATATATATATATATATATATATATATATATATATATATATATACATATAATTATACCTTCCATTTTCTTTCTCTCATATATTTGTGTGTTCAAGTGTATGTATGTCTTGCACATGCACAATCGTTTTCAATCGCACTTTCACGTATACATACATACATACAACCATCTAAATCTTTTCATATATACAATCTCTCTCCTCACCATAGCTTTCTTGTAAGCTATCACTTTCTTCTGATACGCCACTATTGTCAATTTAATTAATATTATCAACTACTTTTCCGCCATATTAGCGGCATTTTGCCGTTTCCAGCTTTCCATTACACAGGAAACATTATATATTTTATTGCTTTCAATTTCGATGCTGTTATTGTTCTTAGGAGTTGTTTTATTCTACTTTTGTTATCATTACATTATATGTGAATAATATTGTTTTTGTAATGTTTCATCTTTTGACAGTCAAACAACCTTAATATTGTCGTATATTGATATGTGTAGGAACTGTTTATTATCTCTTAACAATACACTATCCCTAGATATAGCAAATACCATTAAAGAAATGTTCGGCAAGCAACTTCATCATAGCGTGACACCGCTAAGCATAGGAAGCCACCGTTACATAACCATTCTAACTTTCAACTTCACAGTATACAGACAAAGCAGTGTGTTACAGATATTGAAATTACACGTGATCACAGCATTAGGTAGCCATTGGAACCAATGTGCTATATATATATATATATATATATATATATATATATATATGTATATATATATATATATATATATATAGATATATAAGAGAAAGAGAATAAGAGGGAGAGAGGGAGATTAGCAGAAACACACACACACACACGCACAAATATATATTGGGTTGGCAAGAAAGTAATTTCGATTTTTTAGTATGAAATAAAAGTCATTTTCTTCATACAGAGAATGGACTTTAATCAATTATATATTTTCCATTTTATTCGATGACCTTTTGCCATCTTTCTGGCAACTTCATGATTCCACGCTCATTGAACCTTTGGTCCTTATCGGCCAAAGACTAAAGCAAGTGCGATTTCAGGTCATCATCATTATTGAAAGTTTTACCATTCAAAGAATTTTGCAAAATAAATGGTAATGCAATGAATGGCAAATTTGTCTTCGATGGGATTTGAATTTTGCAAACTTTGAAATAAATGGTGACGCAATGTCAGGGCTATATGGTCGATGTGACATCACTTCCCAACTAAGCTCCAATGATTTTTCATGAGTTAGCAAAGACGAATGTGGTCTAGCATTGTCTTGGTGAAACATGATGCCTTTGCGATTTGCTAGTTGTGGGCGTTTTTCACATGCACAAACCCATACACACATATAGACAAACCATCAAATGTCAGGTTGTATGAGGGGTGAATATATTTCTTTAACCACGTGACATCTTTATGATTACGTCCGTTTAATAGCCTATTTCATGTAATAATAATCTCAGTGTGCAATTAGTTATATTTACATGTTAATGCAAGTAAAAGAGTAAAGAGAGTATGTATTTATAAATGTCTTTAAATATTTTTAGATATTTGCGGGCTTATAAAAATATTTGTATATCTAAATGCTTCTATCTTATCAATACTTCTGTTATGTTGAGATTTATGCCGCTTTATTAATGTCGAAGTAAGTGTGCATATATATTGTATATTCTGCTGGATAACAGGTCATGTCCTTCTTGTTTTCCGTTCGTATTGCGTCCACTCAAATTATAAATATATATATATATATATATATATATATATATATATATATATATATATATATATATATATATATATATATATATATATATA
>NC_142935.1:17549787-17559787 GCF_046866305.1 Octopus bimaculoides
AGATAGCAATATAGGCAAATAAATAAATGAATAACTTGGGAGATAAATGTGTTTGTTTCTCTTGAAAGGAGAGGGTACGTAACTAATGAACTGTTTACCACAGAGATGATCGAAAGTTTGTTTTTGCTTCTTATCTTTGACTTCATCCAATTATTCATAAATTCCATCACCTTCTTCACCATTAACATCATGAAACAATTATTTCAATGATGATAAATTCAATATTATTGTATATCATTAATATACAGTAATATCGAATTTATGAAACCAGTTCATGTGGTGTTTGATATTAACTAGATGCATCGTGTGAACAAAACAAATGTATCATTGCAGAACTACTTTCCGAGTTATTATTTACTGGTCTTTAAGGCCACGAGCTGGCAAACTCGTTAGCACGCCGGGCAAAATGCTTAGCGGTATTTCATTCGTGTCTTTACGTTTCGTGTTCAAATTCCACTGAGGTAGATTTTGCCTTTCATCCTTTCATGGTCGATATATTGAGTATCAAATGAGCACTGGGGATAGATATAATCGATTTAACCCTTTTCCCAAAGTTGCTGGTCTTGTGCCAACATTTGAAACCATTATTTATCGATCCTTGGCTTTCGTTGGAATTTGGGATACAAATGGCTAGGATTTGTAATGTGATACCTTTGCGACTGCATTAGTATATAATATTAGTCATATCATTATATGAGGTTGGGGAATTTTAGACACATCGTTATATGATGTTAGGAGAAATAGTGCTTTGATGACGTGAAAAAATTAGTCTAAACTAATCATTATTCGTCTATAGGAGGTTATTATAGTTTCTATTCTTGTTGTTTTGAGTGTAAATGCAGACTATCCACTTACTGTGAATACGTATATACTGAAATCTAGCGTAATCAGTAGGTACAAGCTAATCACCTTTAAACACATTTAAATTTCACACCACTGTTATAAGCAGAGGAATGCTTTTAGACTTAAGTAATTTTAAAAGTGTAGCATCAACGCAACAAAATCATCCTTAAGATTAATACTTTTCTATTTACTTAATAACGTCTTGACAGAAAATGAGATTAACTTTAAAAAGTGTAGAAATTCGAATAGATATTTAAGTGATATTTATTTATTTATGTATTATGTATTTAAATATTTATTGATAATATTTGTTTTTCTACACATTTATTACTATAGACATTTAGATGCAATTCTGCAGCTTTTATAAATAATTTTATTTCTATAGATTTTTACAGAATTTGTAATTGGCTTCAGACATACAAATCTTGGCCGACTGGAAATTATTTTAAGAAATATATCATTTAAAAATTTTACTTTAGAGGACAAAAGGTTGTTTTTCAAAACATATTTTCCGACGCATATCTTAGTACATGACGTAGTGGTTAAGGAGCTGGTCTTTACTTTGGTTCATTTTGGCTTTACACAAACCTCAGCGAGTTGCTTTATGAGTAGTTAGAACTGATTGAAATGATAATAATGGTAATAGTATACTAGGAAGTTGTTTAAGAAGATGGTGGGAGGCAAAACAGAAATAGGAGTGAAGCACGTGTTTGTAGGGTGTGGGATGATAAAAAGTTATGGTAAGGAAATTAATTTGGTTTGATGCTGGGAGTTTGTTACTGATAAAGTTCCGTCAAGCTTTGTAAGTAATTGAGTAAATATGTGTCAAAATCAGATCACGATATGCTTTGTATAGAAAGTTGGTTTGTAGAAACAGCTGGCAACACATCATTGGTCAGATTTGGGTAGATTTAAAGTTGGTATTATTTGATTTCTATTTAGAAATTTTGAACTGGGTCCTTTGATAAAGTTTGGAATGAGGACAGTATAAATATTTATTGGAGTTATCTGGTCTGTTTTTAGCGTAGCAATTTATATCTATGTTATATTATTGTTGACAAATGCATACACCTAATTCAACAACGTTATCTATACATCCACATGAAAAGGGTGATGCATTTTTCCATGGGTTAATCCTTCTACAATTCTACAAGGAAATATATATGTATAAACAATATAAAAATATAGCAATACGTATGTGCATGTACCCAAATACCTAGAAACGGCCTTGTCCGTTTTCATATGTATATACTAACATATAGATATATACGGATATGCACTACATGTGTATACATATAAATATAAGTAGCAAACACATACACGCACGCACACACATACACACACACACACACACACACACAATCACATACTCACGCACATACATATATACACTGTGTGTGTGTCTGTGTACATGCATACGCACAAGCACGCACTTATGCACCTATATACGCACACATTTCTACATATGTACACCCTACTTTAGAAATCGACAAACATGCATATACACGTATATGTGTGTGTATGTGTGTGTATATATATATGTGTGTGTGTGTGTGTATATATGTATATAGGTATATATGTTTATATACATATATACTATTCTCTGTAAATTAGGGATGGTCAATTCTTTATTTTCTATTTAGCACTTCTTTCTGAGAGGGTTTTTATATTTTTTATTCTTTTATTCTTTAACTTATCTCAGTCATTTGACTGTGGCCATGCTAGAGCTCCGCCTTCAGTCGAGCAAATCGACCGCAGGACATGTTCTTTGAGAGCCTAGTACTTAGTCTATCGGTCTCTTTTGCCGAATCGCTACGTTACGGGTATGTAAACACTCTAGCATCGGTTGTCAAGTGATGTTGGAAGGACTAACACAGACACACACACACACACACACACACACACACACACACACACACACACACACATATACATATACGAGTTTCTTTCAGTTTCCGTTTACCAAATCCACTCACAAGGCTTTGGTCCACCTGAGACTATAGCAAAAGACATATGCCCAAGGTGCCACACAGTGGGACTGAACCAGGAACTATGTGATTGGGAAGCAAGCTTCTTACTAGGCAGCCACGCCTATGACCAAAATTTTTAAATGATAATAGCAGAACAATATAAGTTGACTAGAATATCTACTTTTACTGACAAAATGAATGTCATTTTGTCTTGTTCCGACCTATCCTTCCTTGTATATTCGTGTGTATATTTAGAGTTGATCTGGTCATATAACCATGAGGTTTCGGTGATCTAATGGGCTAACTTTCTTTATTTGCATTAATTTGTGAATATACATTTAACTGCATTGCAAAATGATTAACATACATGAGGCGAGCATGTGTTCGCATTTTCTTGCATAATGCAAATAATAGTACTTGATGAGAGTTGCGGATCGACCGCTCTCTCGCTCTCTTTCTCTCTCTTTCTCTCTCTCTCTCTCTCTCTCTTATACACACGCACACACACCTCACGCACGCACGCGCGCACACACACACACACACACACACACACACACACACACACACACACACACACACACAATTGTGTCTATAATTGTCTTGGTATCTGCACAACTCCTGTGATATTGTGATGTCTTAAATATTCTTTTTTATCATTCTACAATTTCTATTAGAATAAACTGTATAAAGTCACGACTTTCTTAAAGAATAAAACAATGCCAAATAATGATTATTTATGACTACCAAATTCAGCCTCTATTATGACGCAAGTATGTATAGGTATAAAAACCTTGTGCCGAACCTAAATAAATCTAAAATAACGTAAGGGACGGGATTGTTTTCAGTTTTGTACTTTTTCATAAGACTTAGTCTATCGGTCTCTTTTGCCGGATCGCTAAGTTACAGGTATGTAAACACTCTAGCATCGGTTATCAAGTGATGTTGGAAGGACTAACACAGACACAGACACAGACACACACACACACACACACACACACACACACACACACACACACACACATACATATACGAGTTTCTTTCAGTTTCCGTTTTCCTTGAGTAAATCCCTTGTGGGTACGCTTAAAGCTTCAGTTAGCTTAGCTTCTAATATGGGCCGTGCGGAAAGGTGTCCAGTATGTCCGATTCAAACTGAACAGGAGTATGTTGCTTTAGTTTGGTCTTGTATCTTTTTTGTCATTGTTTTATTTCATTTTAGATAACAACAACAACAACAACAACAACGCAACAACAACAACAACAACAACAACAACAACAACAATAATAATA
Source organism: Octopus bimaculoides (assembly GCF_046866305.1). NCBI lineage: Eukaryota > Metazoa > Mollusca > Cephalopoda > Octopoda > Octopodidae > Octopus > Octopus bimaculoides. The sequence goes on from NC_142935.1 coordinate 17,553,888, forward strand.
ATAATAATAATAATAATAATAATAATAATAATAATAATAATGATAATAATAATAATAATGATAAGAATAGTAAACAAATCAAAATGTTTTACATAGAATCAATTTATTTCTAAACATTTCTTGGAAGCAGAGAAGAGGTAAAAAAAATAAACATTTAAGTAGAACAACAAATATTAAGAAAAAAAAGTACTCGTACGAATGAAGATTTCTTGCTCTTAAAATTTTCTGCCTGAAATTCGATTTTATTTTTTTGGCTTTATTGCCAATTCCTAATATTTTGAGCGTTTTATTCTATTTCACAAGGTATTATGTGTTCTTGGAAATTATATAGGAAATATAATTATAAAGTCTGAATGTATTTATATATGTTCATGATATTATTATTGATATTTTAATATCATTTCTATATGTAATATCTGGTGTAGCGTAAAATATTAAAGTATTAACGCTTCTTTTATTTATTTTCCTGCCTCGGTTTTATCTAGTTTGCTTTCTTCTCTCATCTGTTCCGTTGCTATGAAATAAAAAGAAACCACCAATGGCACTTTCATTCCCTCACTCAACTCCCCTCTGTTTATTCTGCAGGGGAAGGACTACGACGCCACAAAATTCCATTTTCTTATCCCATAAAATATAAGATTCATACGAGATCGATGGTAAATATCATAAAACCACTAGTTGCTGCTACTAAGTATTTTTTCACTTTTAAAATGCTTTGTGTTCTTGGCAAAGACAAAAGTCAAAATGTCACGGAAACTTGAGAGATCGAAATTATAAGAAATTTCTTAGAACATGTATTTCTGAAAATATTTCCAGACGGTCAACCTATTAATAATTGCTTTCTTTTAGTACATTTAGTACATTTTTCCATTATAGTATAGATTATTATTGTTGTTGTTGTTGTTGTTCTTATTATTATCATCGTCGTTTTCGTCATCATCATCATTATAATCTTCATCCTTTCCTCATCATCATTATTTCTATTATAAATATTATTGTCATTTTTGTCCTCTTCATAGTCGTCGTTGTTGTTTTTGGGTCTATAAAGTAAGCAATCTCGTTAAATCCAAGTCCGTTAAAATAAAATAAGGGGTTAGTATATATATATTTATATACGATGATAAATTGAATATTAATTCAGTTTAAAACCAAATGGCCGAGCATATAAAAAAATCTGAAAATTCAGAAAAATTTGTATTACACGTGTATAAGGGATGACCACTAGGTGGACATCCAATATGCTAGAAAGAGGTCATCAATGACCCAACCACAAAGAAAAAAAATGTTCTCCAGAATAATGTTCCCCATATATATATATATATATATATATATATATATATGCATTTGAAGGTTCTTACAGCTATTGCTGTGGTGTATTGAGTATCGGATTAAACAATGGAACGATATAAAATTCAAAACTGACGCTTTGGTACGAAATAGTTAGCTGCTACATCATGTAGGTTAATGTATCACAGAGAGTCTCCCTTTTACTCAGAGTCAGTGTTTCGATTGAGACTGATGAAATTAAAAGAAATGAAGAACTGACTGAAAATTAATGGTTAATAGCGAAATTATCTTAAAGAAACAATTATTAATTGAATGTCAATGATAAATGTCAGTTGGATACTGAAAGGTTAGATAGAGAGGAATGGGAAAGCGAAACGGCGACGGTGGTAAATTGATTTTGGTGGAGATGATGTTAATGAAGACTAGTAGTAGAGAAGATGTTGGTTGTGAAAGTGATAGTGGTAGCGTTCGTTGTTGATGGCTGAACGAGTATATATATATATAGATAGATAGATGTGTGTGTGTGTGTGTGTGTGTGTGTGTGTCTGTGTGTGTGTGTGTGTGTGTGTGTGTGTGTGTGTATGAGTATGGTACGTATGTATATATTATGTATGCATTTTACTTTTTCACCGTTTATCTATCTTTCTTCCCCCCTCTCTTTCTCTCTTTATATATGTAAACATATACACTTATGTCTATTCAGATTTTGTGAAAAATTACGAATATACTGAGAGAAATAATGTTTCATGTTGTGATTCATAATGTAGATGAAAGATGAGAAATGAAACATATAACAATCATATCATCTAAGATCATTTTTGCAAGTGTATATTATCAATGTAATAGAAGCAAAATATCAAAGCAAAATGCTATCAGTTTTGATGCATTTGTCGCGTAAATGGGCATTTAAACTCACGTAATTAGTGTTTTCCCAGTCTTCTGAAAGCACTATACTATTTAAAACACAAATAGCGATTTCAGGCAGAAATAGCAATCTATGTACAGTTCACAAACTCAGCACTCTATCCTATCTAGTGTTGTGAATATCCTCAAACCACCTTGGACAGGAGAGTGTTGTGTGGAATTGACAGGCGAGCGTACTGTGCCTATAACGGTTGGAAATTTGTCGCATCTTACGGCGCACCTGTGGGAGTGCATACCTGTGTATGTGGGTTTATACATACATGCATGCATACATACATACATACATACATACATGCATATATACATACATACATACATACATACATACATACATACATACATACACACATACACACAAACATACATCTGAAACTCCATTGTTTTCGCAGAGTTTATGAAAGGAAATGAATAATAGAAAACGGATTGAACGACATTCTTTATTACATTGACTACTGTTGTTTGCACATGTCACATCCGTAGTATATTGATGAGATGACATAATTAACATATCGTGTAATCACTACCATCTATGAAATGTGGAAAATGTGTTTCTTCATGTGAATATGTCATTTCACTAAAAAAAAAAAAAAGAGTGCTCAAACCAGAAAGAAGGACCAATGTTTCTTAGACAGAAGGCGAGTGAATGAAAAATCCTTGAATTTTCGGTTGTTACTGTGATGTATTAATTAGTACGACTGTAGTCTAGTTGCCGCCGTAAAGAAGTCCGGCCCGAATACTCATCACATTAACCCATTACCTCTCATAATTCTATTAACTGGAATTCTTTTATGAAACTTTGATTTCTAGCATAAAACAGCCTTAGAAACACGCTGAAATTATCAAAATAACATTTTAAATAGAAATAAGCGAGATATTGGGTGAAAAATTAGCAAACCTCATTTGAATATCAGAGAAATATACCTAGTAGATATAGTAAAAAGGTTAGATATGTGTAAATATTGACAGATAATTACGAAATTCGTAATTTTTAAGTGATTTCATATGAGATCACTGGTAGGTAATGGGTTAAGAACTATCTTTAAGTTTTAACCGTGAGCCTGCTAGTCGTATTAGAACAGGCAACAAAGTAGGTCTGTTATTGATAAATACCACCCATGTCTTATCTAAGAGGCTGCTACACAAACCCTTTTTTCCGTCAATTTCCTTCACACTTCTTCAATTGGCTTATTCTGCCGGACACTTGCTTAAGGATAGAATCACAAAGTCTGCGTTTACAAAGGCAACTTCTTAAAGGTTGTGCTATAAAATATTGTAAATAAGTAATAATTTCATGATTTGAAATAATGCCAATATTTTAAGTGAGTAAGACCATGGAATAAACACCAGTATTGATATTTAGTTTATCGATGCCAATCTATGAAAGGCATTATTTCATCGATCCCTTGGCGATGTAAGGATACTTCACCTCTGATGCGATTTGAAGATTTACCAAGATGTAGAGGAAAATAAACACTATAAATACATTGAGATATATTGAATATGCAAGATGAATTTGCGATAATGAATTTAAATATCAGTAATATTTGTATTGATTGACTATTAGTAATGATTGAGAATTCGTATTTATCATTGTCTATTCGTAATAAACATTATCTATAAACGATTAGCATTATTGACTTGAGCAGACATGTGACTCGAAGTTTAGTTTCGTTCATAAGAGTATTATAAATTTAAGAGAAGTAGAATTAGTTTCGGATCATTACCTCAGTTTGCCTCAAGAAATCAGTTACTACATTGTGGTTAGTTTATATATCTATCATTATGATATTATGACTTGAATGACAAATGAATATCAAAAGTAATAGACTGTCAGGCTATATAAAGAGTATTATGTATGGGGAATCAAATTTCCGGTTCAAATAAAGGGTGAACCAAATTGTTTCAGTCGCTGGGACTGTGGCTCCTGTGAGTTAATGCCAAGGACGGTTTAGTCGAACAAATGGAGTCCATCATTTATTTTTAAGTCTGTACTTATTTTATCGGCCTCTTTTGCTCAACTGTTGAGTTAGAGGGATGTCAACGAACCAACACCGGTTGCTTAGCAGTGGTGTAAGTCAAACACAGACACAAGCGGGGGCACACACACACGCACGCACGCACGCACACACACACACATACACACACACACACACACACACACACACAGATATACACTACGGACTTGTTTCAATCTCCGGTTGTCAAATCCACTGCAAAGCTTTCGTCGACTCTATACGATGTTAGAAAACGCTTGCACAAGGTGCCACGCAGTGGGACTGAAACCAGTGCCATGTGGTTGGGAAGTAAATTTCTTAGAACGCAGCCACGCCTAAATAACTAAATATAATTACTATTGCTAATAAGAAGATATGAACAGGTCTCGTCGGCGGTAGCTCGGTTTTGTGATCGAGTTTGATACTCGGTTAATGTAAATTCACTGTATTTACGCACGCACGCACACTCACACACACGAATACAACCCCCTACACACACATGCACACACACACAAAAATCAAAGGTCCTTCCGAGCCATAAACTCATAAGGCCGGATTCCTGGATTCTGTCGCATATATATTCCCCTTCAGCCTACACGAGACACATGTCTGTTGGAAGATTACACATTTTTGTTAACTGAGTGTAGTGGAGCAACTTGAAAAGAAGAGTTTTACTCAAGAGCAAGATTCCCGGTCTAGGAATCGAAACCACAGTCTTATGACCATGTAAGCAGGACTCCTAACCACTAAACCACGCGTCTCTCCACATAGCTTATACTTATGGAAAAAACATTAGTGTGCGACACAGAATTTTGCTTCTACTCTGACAATAATACTAATCGTTGTTCTTGTATAATGCATATAAAGGCTCTGTGCCAATTCTTGATTCTAACCATCATAAATTTAAAATTCCATTGATATATTCCTTCGAAAAGATAATCTGTCTTTATCTTTATATTACGATTGATTAATGTCATTCATATCTCACCAGGCATCTTATTGCTGTGGTACATTTCCAAACAAGTTTCGATTCCCTCATGGAGAAGTATTTTGCCATATTCCACTTGTTGTTTGCAAGTGTTGTTAGCACTCCGTGGCTTACGACGTCGAGGGTTCCAGTTGATCCGATCAACGGAACAGCCTGCTCGTGAAATTAACGTGCAAGTGGCTGAGCACTCCACAGACACGTGTACACTTAACGTAGTTCTCGGGGATATTCAGCGGGACACAGTGTGACAAGGCTGACCCTTTGAATTACAGGCACAACAGAAACAGGAAGTAAGAGTGACAGAAAGTTGTGGTGAAAGAGTACTGCCGGAGCCTCATGGAGCTTTTAGGTGTTTTCGCTCAATAAACACTCACATCGCTCGGTCTGGGAATCGAAACCGCGATCCTATGACCGCGAGTCCGCTGCCCTAACCATTGGACCACTGGGCCATTGCGCCTCCACCGTTGTTTGCAATCACTGTAGAGAAAAAAATATAAAAATACTTTAAGCTTGTAAGACAGTTTAAAGCAAGTAAACATAAGTTCATTCCATTAACGAATGCTCATTCTTTTGTTCAGAAACGTACGAACAACGCACGTATATATGAATCAGCTAAACGTTACTCACTTAGATCGTGACTGCCTCGTTTATGTTACTGTTGCATTTAAGAAACCGATGACGACGATAGTAAACTGCTATTTTCACTC
>NC_142935.1:17562287-17587287 GCF_046866305.1 Octopus bimaculoides
GCCTTTTATTTTGTCATTACACTGTGTATCAAAATAAAAGAATTTTTTATCGTCTCGGGTCCATCATTGATTCTTCCCTATTTGCTACTATTTAGAAATCAAAGGAAATGACTCATATTTCCTTCAGACTTTTCATTTGTGTCCTGGACATCAATGTTTTGAAACTGACCTATATCACATTACATTCAGACAGATTCAGCGCTGAGTTACTGAAGCAGAAATACCATTATAGCAAATATTCTGCTAACTGCCATCGATTTGATTGTCACATACTTAACTTCAACCACTTGAGCATGTGTCTTGGTGTATTTGTGCATCCCTGATCCTGAGCAGAAGTAGGTGGGGTGCCTGATAGCAATGTGCTGAGAAGGATTCTTTGAAGTTTGAATAAATCTAAGAAAAGCAAAGTTTGAATAAAAAATTAGCCATTTTTTCATACTTTCTAGGGGTAAGCAAATAGAAAATAACAGTTAGTATCCAAGAACAAAATTCTTTCTTTAAAGATGCGACCCATACATCTATAAGAAGAAATAAAATTGTGATTTTTCTGCATTAGTAAATATTGTTTGGTGAATCGGCACCTAAAAGTTTTCACTAAGCATCATCCCGTACATATTCAAGAATTGTGTTCAATCCTCATCGTTGCCGTTTCATCTAATGCACACACGTGTAACTCAATTTGGGAAAGCCTTATGCATTTGAAATACTTCATTACTTGTTCTTTGTAAAGACGTTAAGTATGTGCCCTCGATGCAATTAACTATTTGTCATTCAAATTCCTAAATACTACAGGAAATCTCACTCCAATTAGCGGGTGAGATTCACGGCACCATATATATCATGTTTGCGCATCCATTAATCGAAAAGGAGAATGAATTACAGTTATATTAGTTATATCACTTCATTCAGCTTTTATTAATATATATCAATAATTATCGGAAATATTTTATAAATAGTTTAGTTATTCGAACAGCAACATCAAATAACGATTCACCTCATGCTTTCTTCATCAGGGCATATTGTTAGACACTTAATATTATTTCCTTCGATTTAGAGTCATAGCAACACTTGCTTGGAATTCACTATTCAAGTAATCTCTAGTTTTGTGCTATGAAATAAAGGATATTTATGTAAAAAAAAAAACGAATTATTGTATGTCTAAAAAAGCAATATGAACCATATTACGGTTAACTGGTGAAATCTGATGGAATTGCTGATAGCCTTCGTTGGGAAATAGTAAATAAAATTAAGTTACAGAGATAGTATATTTACTGATGTACCTGACATATTCTTTGTATGTAAGAGATTAATACTTTCTTCGTTTATATAAAAAAAAAACTTATTTCAAATCGGATTCGTTCCTTTATCCTCAACTATAAAATCTGAATGGTCTTACTCGATGCGCCAGGGCTTCCAATAATCAGAAAATGTTAATTTATTCTCAGGATATTCTCAGTTTGAGAACTACTTTGTATTAAACAAGTAACGGTTCGGCTACGAAGATTCCTTTATTTTTAAAAGTATTAATCAATTATGTGACTTTCGCTAGAGATTACAAACTATCCAGTAAGAGAAATATTTAGCAATGCTAAATGTGACTAATATATGGCTCGAGCTGGCAGAAACGTTAGCACGCCGGGTGAAAAATATTGCGGTATTTTCGTCTGCCGTTACGTTCTGAGTTCAAATTCCGCCGAGGTCGACTTTGCCTTTCATCCTTTCGGGGTCCATTAAATAAGTACCAGGTAATCACTGGGGTCGATGTAATCGACTTAATAGCCGTGTCTTCCTTGTTTGTCCCCTCTATGTTTAGTCCCCTGTGGGCAATAAAGAAATAAATATATGGCAAAAATTTAAAAACCAGCTGAAATCCGGAAGTTTGACAAGATGAAATAAAGATCAGTTGTTATAGAACACAGAGTTAATCCGTCCCACTGGTGTTTTGTCGCATGTATCTGAACAGAACATTTGTTATATGTGTATCTATGTACGCGAATTTATGAAACAATCATGACAATATTGAATCCCGTCATAGAGTTTAAATGTATTCCATCTCTTGACAGAATAAGTAACTCAAATAGTAATACCGTGTGCATTTGAAATTCTTAAAGATAAAATGAAATTTTAACGTTAGATTACGCGGTGTCAGGCTGAGCAATAATATTAGATGTAAAAGGTAAGGTCTAAAGCTTACGTAAACTTCAACTGGATTAATATCTTTTTGTATACTGCATCGTAATCCGAACTAAGTTTATACAAAAAACCCCAAAATGTGCATATTTATTACTGTAATTCGAAATAATTTGGCATTGAGAAAAATTCACAATTTTGGTGCTTTGAATTCATTCTCAATACGTTTTGGTAAATTCGAACCTGAATATAATTACCGTTGTATTTCGCTTTCGGAGAGCGTCCCTCCAAAACACATAGTTGATTCATTGAGGTAACAACACGATGAAACAGCGCGTTGTAACGGCCATATTGCATGCTTCGCCAGATCAATGAATGAATCTCTCTCTCTCTCTCTCTCTCTCTCTCTCTCTCTCTCTCTCTCTATATATATATATATATATATATATATATATATATATATATTGTTACGAACGCCCGCACGCTAAGCACCTCAACGAAGAGAAAACTCGCGCGCGAGCGAACGTCGACGCTCAGTGAGTCGGGATGTTCGCCACGACTAGGCCCACCCGGAGCACGCAACGACGACAACAGGCAAAAGGAGGAAGAAATAACACGGAGACCATGCGTTGGGTAGTGGAACTAACTTTTTCTCTTTACATCACAATACATCACCAATGAAATATTGCATAACAATTCAAATTCAATAGCATTTAACAAAGGTTTCAGAACATTGCATAATCAAAATTTACAATCAAAAGTTCATATATCAAGTCGAATTAAAAGTTCTCTCACTTCGTTGTTTTTCTTTTCCATTAATATGTCCCATCAAAGTTCTTTTCTTTTCTTTTCCACCAGTTAACAAAATCTCTTTTTCTTTTAAGACATGTAACGACGAAGTACATTTTAAAGAATATTTAAACAAACCTTCACCGCACGAATTTCCTTTCTTACAAAACTCCTACTATAATCACAAGAAGTGACGAACTGACTACCACAATCTCTTGGCTGCCACAACAGTCCCATCTCTCTGTCCCTCTCTCTCATTGCTTCAGTCCCTATCGGTTGACTGGTACTTTCTCAGCATCTGTCTCTCAGACTCTCTGTTCATCGTGGTTGGCTGCTAGCCTTCACATTAACTGCTGTACATCTTCACTGGCTGACGTTCTTCATCCAACTCCCTGCCCAACTGCTCTGGCCAACCGCCTCGCGCCAACTGCTCTGGCCAACCGCCTCACGCCAACTGCTCTCGCCAACCGCCTCGCGCCAACTGCTCTTGCCAACTCCCCTGGCCAACTGCTTGATGCCAACTGCTCTCGCCAACCGATCGCGCCAGTTCCCTGATACCAACTCCGTTTACAGCAACTCTCTCTCTCGTATTTATCACAAATATCATAGCTTTACAGTGCTACATTACTCCCTCCAAAGCTGGGTCAGTTCAGTACAATTCCTCACTTGTTTTTCTGAACTTTCGATGACCGGAAAGAGTCATCAATCACACCTACGCTAAAAATAGCTGTGCTTGTTGACAGGACAAAGGAAATACCATTGTCCTCAACAACCAGAATACGGTTTCAAACCCAGCTCGGGGAAAAGGGATATAACATTAATTTGTATTTCAGCGGTCCGTATCAATATATATATATATATATCTATCTATCTAATTATCTAATTTTATTTTGCTTTTACGCCCTCTTAGACTTATCTCTCAGTACGTTATTCGAAGTGGTAGGACATAGTTTCTTCTGAACTTCTCACCCCCTGATATATATACACTGACACGTATATATATATATATATATATATATATATATATATATATATATATAATAGAGTTATTAATATTTCTAAGTCTCTCTAAAGGAGACTACGGCAGCGGTACTGGAAATTAATAGTTATCGCCAAGCCAACATGGCAGTCCCAAAATTAGGACGAAAGCTGCCGTGAATTAGCTCCAAGAAGCCATCGCCTCTAGCTAGCTATGTGACACACGAAACCTGTGTCCTTTATAACCTTCGAACAGGGGAGGTCAGCAGTGTCCCCCTGCTGGTTTGGCATCTGCAGACTAGTTTCAGGGTGTTGCCCCTTGTCAATGCAGAGCAGCCAAGCCTTAGCCAGGCGGCGCTGCTGACTATCTGCTCGAAGGTTATTTATCTAATTTCAGTGGAATCTATCCACTGGTTTTCAGAAATAGAGTTATTAATATTTCTAAGTCTCTCTAAAGGAGACTACGGCAGCGGTACTGGAAATTAATAGTTATCGCCAAGCCAACATGGCAGTCCCAAAATTAGGACATGTATATATATGTATATATATATATATGTATATATATATATATATATATATATATATATATATATATATATATATATATATATATATATATATATAATGAAGTAGAGATACATATGTGTGTATATGTACATATATATATATATATATATATATATATATATATATATATATATATGTATATATGCATGTATGTATGTATGTATGTATATACATATGTGTGTATTTATAAGCACGCATATATAAGCATTTATATGTATATATATATATATGTAGATAGATACCGACATATATCTACCTCTAAAATTTACAATATCTACATATATCTATACATATATACGCAGACAAAAACATACACATGTACATACTTGCACATATATTTTTCTGGCGTAGTTATATAATTTTATTTATCGTGTAACGAGTCTAGACGTTCCCACTTGAATCATGTACTCTATGGTTTCAATAATTTCTTCTAATATTGGAAACAATCAAAAGACATTTCTCAAAGCATCTTTTAGTACTACCTCATCGGAATTTATTACTTAGTAATTACATTTTTCCATTTAGACGTTTGTTCTTGAAAAACTCTTACAATCAAATTTCGAAAGAGTATACGTTCAAACGTTGATGCATCCATTTACTAATACATACATACATACATACATACGTACGTAATACATATATAGTGAAAGAGAGATACATATGTGTGTATATATACATATATATTATATACATACATATATATATATATATATATATATATATATATATATATATATATATATATATATATATGTATATATATGTATATATATGTATATATATATATATATATATATATATATATATGTATATATATATATATATATATATATATATATATATATATATATATATATATATATATATGTATATATATATATATATATATATATATATATATATATATATATATATATATATATATATATATATATATATATATATATATATATATATATATATAGTGAAGTAGAGATACATATGTGTGTATATGTACATATATATTTTATATACGTGTATATATATACATATGTGCATATATACATATACATACATATATTTATACTTCTATATATATGTATTTATACACACACACACACATATATATATATATAAATATTTTTAAATGTATATATATATAAATATTTTTAAATGTATATATATATATATATATATATATATATATATATATATATATATATATATATATATGTATATATATATATGTATGTATATATATATATATGTATGTAATTTACTAAATAATTTTCGAACAAACACGTCCTCCGCTGCATTTTGCTTTCTGTTTCTCTCCTCTTCTCTCTCCTTCTTTCTGAATAAATGTGTGTGCATGTTTGTTTGTGTGTGCTCATTTGTATGTGTATGCGTACGTGTGTGAGAATTCGTACGAAATGTGCGTAGTATCTCATTTTCCCATTTATTCTTTTTCAGTGTTTGTCCTGTGGCCATACTGAGGCATCGCCTAGAAGGGTTAAGTCGAAGAAATAAATAGACTTCAGTCTTTATTTTAAAGTCTGATACTTAATCGATTGTCTCCTGTTGCGGATGAGTTAATTTAAGTATACGTAAACAAACCAGCACCGGTTATCAAGTGACAATGGGAGAGAGACCAACGGCACACATTCATACACACGCACACGCAGATATAGACTCACCTGTCTTATATATATACACGAGGGCTTCCACCTAGTTTCAGGATACCAAAATCACTGGCGTTGGTTGGCCTGGGGCTACAGAAGAAGATACCTGCTCAAGGTTCCCTGCCGCAGGACTGAACCTGAGACCATTTAGTTGCGAAGCGAACTCCTCAACCGCACGGCCATCTATCTATCTATCTATCTATCTATCTATCTATCTATCTATCTATCTATCTATCTATCTATGTATTCTGTGTGTGCGCGCACATATGTGCGTACACACACACACACACACACACACACACACACACACACACACACACACACACACGATAACACAAATGGGGTAAGATTTACTACAGCTGTTTCAGACGTATTTTTATTGGTTTCTATTGATGAGCAAATCAATTAAATCATGTCAAGTGTCTGTTTTCTTTCTTTTGTTGGTGAATTAAAATCAGTATAAAATTTCTAATTTAGGATTTTCCACACAGAGTATAGCATACATATTAGCTCTCTCATCTCCAGTTGAGAGAGTATATATGTAGTGTTTCTCACTCTCTTAGTGTGTACACACATATATATACGCATGTACAAATTGAAAACTGTCGCATCTCTTCGGCCCCTTGGCTATAACCAAACTTTTTGAAAGTAAATGACAATGGTTTAAAAACTAACAGGAGCCTGCTGTCACAGAAGTCTACACACTCCTAAATTTTGCCTATTGAATCCCATATCTTCGGATGATCTGTGTAAAGCGTCAAGTCCTCCTGTAAATCCGTCTCCCCGTCGCTCTGGAGATATTACCGATTGAAGCTCTGAAATGCCACATATTGAAATTTGAAATTGATAATATTATTACTGTTTTGATATAGGCTGCGGGTTAGCAGAATCGGTAGCATCTCTGACAAATATTGAGCAGCACTTCAGCTTGGTCTTTTCGTGCTAAGGTTATGTTTTACCGCTATCACATATTTGTCTCCACTAAACTCTTGTTGATAATATAAGTACCAACTGAGCACTGGTGTCGATGTGATGAACTGAGCCACTACCGTAAAATTACTGGCATCGTGTCGAAATTTGAAACTGTTATTATTGTTATCATCTTTACTTCAAAAGTTATTATCAAAAATACTAAATCTTTCTCCGGTTATCTTATATATCGTGCCCTATACATTCTTATCTTTCTATAACCCGAAATATTTCTCTTTAATCAAAATTCAGGGAACGCATCTATAAAAGATAGAGAAGGAAGTTTTATCAATGATGATGACGTTTAGTATACGATCGTTGATCTTATATTCTAATATTGTATTGACCTCATTGCAGTGATGCAGAAAAAGATGTTAATGAAATGAACCGAAGATAAAACATACACAGAGGGATATATATATATATATATATATATATATATATATATATATATATATATATATATATATATATATATATATATATATATATATATATATATGAAGAGAGAAAGCGAGAGATAAGGAATTATACATGCACACATACACACACATGTATGGATGAGTGAAGATGTACACACGCGTGCATTATCTCTCTCTGCGTCTCTCTATATATGTTTACATATCTCTCTCTCTCTCTCTCTCTCTATATATATATATATATATATATATATATATATGTACGTATGTATGTATGTATGTATGTATGTATGTATGTATGTATGTATGTATGTATGGGTTTGTGCGTATATGTCTATACGTTTGCGTGAGTGCCTGAGTGTGTGCTTGAGAGTGTGTATGCGCGTATTTATCTGTACAAACACAGATTTTATTTTTATGTATTTATAGACTTACAGGAATCTAATCGTCCAGTTGTTATATGTCTATATAACACAGTTACGTAGCAAAGTGTACATACTGAGCAAGTAAACAATGAATGCTTAACGTATTTTCCTGAAAAGAAATTTCATGTTTTACTCCTTGTACGTATATATTTGATAGCTGCTATAAATATATATATAAGTGGCCGAAATCCAGTATAGATCATAGATCAACGTGTATCTTTGGATTCAGGCCTAATTTTGATGGATGGTCTATAGTTGGTGTTTGGCCAAACATGCTGCCTATTTTTATACGACGGCCTGGCGTTTTGGTACATTGAACAAGAAACCCACTGTTTCAGCAATTATAATTAAAAGACAACAAACTACCAAACTGTCCAAAACTGCTCCCCTTTCTATGATACAAACTTTCTGTTTTTAATTGATCTGAATTATAGTCAGCAAAATTTCAGGGAAATTTATGCTCCTAAACACAGATTAATAGAGACAAAGTTACTTTAATAAATTTTTCATTATTTTTAAAATTGATTGAGACTGTAAAAAAAGGGCCACTTCGGTCATGAATGACCATGGGATTGCACTTAGAAAGTTCCCCTCCAAAGTACAAGTCCAGGCAAGGTTGTTTATGGAAGACCAATAGTTGCCCATGCATATCAGCCTCCCCAGTTCCTGCCACCGATGTTATCCAAGGGACAAGTAAAGGCCGATACAACTTGGCACTGGTGGCGTCGCAAATCATTTCTACAGTTGAGTGACCTGGAGCAACGTGAAATAAAAGTTTTGCTTAAGAACACAATACGCAGCCCGGTCCGAGAATCGAAGTCTCTACCTCATGATTGTGAGCTCGATGCTCTAACCACTGAGTCAAGCGCATTTCAACAGATATATGGTAACTAAAGACTTAAAGGGTCTGCGTTTTACTATACTTAGCTTCATACGTTGGCAATGACATGTGCCAGTGAAAATTCATTTCATGATAAGTTCTGAGCTGAGATGACATCCTTGGGAAATGCCTTCCTATAAGCACATGCATTAATATCTATAGTTTTTGTTTTCCCACACTTCATTAATGGTATTTCACACTCTTTTTGACGGGATATCCTCAGGAATGTAGTTATTGAATTTTCCGCCTTTCCACTAAAGCATTCCGAAATAAAGTTCAATAGCTGATATTATTGGCCATTGTTCCCCATTTCCTCTAATATTTATGTATCTTGTTACAACGGTGATCCATCGCTATACCAAATGTCAGCGTGAAAACTACGATGTTTCCTCTCTGAGATAAATAGCTCACTCATCTAATCGATTTCTTCTACATTACCTATTATCGATATCTCGTTCGCCATTGACGATATCTAATTTCTTTCTCCCTATTTCCCTCTCTCTCTCTATTTCCCCCCTCTCTCTCTCTCTCTCTCTTTCTCTGTTACTCTCTCCGTCTTTGTTTGCGTCTCTCTTGTTGTTATTATTATTACTACTAGTATCATTATTATTATTGTTGATGCTGTTGTTGTTATCATTATCATTATTATTATTGTTATTATTATTATTATCAATATTATTATATACACAACTTTTCACAATACACACAGTAACACATAATATACAAAAACCTGAAAATAAACAAAACACCTCACAATACACGCAATTGTTCACAAATCACACACGTCACCATGCACAAAATGCATCACAATTCAGATAATGCCTCAATAAACACAACAATGCACGAGACATACAATAGATTACAATACAATTAAAGCGTCTCCATAAACTCAACAGCTCACAACACAAACTGCCCTTCAAAAATCTCCCAACCCTAACGATAAACATGATGCCTCTCTATACCGATAAAACATCATAATACGCACACTCCTAACAAAATACACGACCTCTCAGAATGCACACAATACCTTACAGCACATTTAACACCTTCAAATGCACACAGCATAACATAATGCACACAAAGCCTGATAAGGCACACAGTGTCTACTTGCTCTGCGGTGCCTTCCACAACAACACCACTGAAAGTCACTAGAATAACTCTGATTATCTGTTTGGTGAGCTTACATCTATATATAATCTGAGATCTTTCGTTAAAGTTAATTTCCAGAAACCGTGTACCGATTCCTGTCACTGAC
Source organism: Octopus bimaculoides (assembly GCF_046866305.1). Classification (NCBI taxonomy): domain Eukaryota; kingdom Metazoa; phylum Mollusca; class Cephalopoda; order Octopoda; family Octopodidae; genus Octopus; species Octopus bimaculoides. The sequence continues at coordinate 17,572,361 of NC_142935.1, forward strand.
CACCAACAAAGTTCAAGTATGATGCTTAGAAGGGAACTTCTCACACTTACATGAAATGGTGCTGCTGCTGTTCTGAGTGAAACAGAGGACCACATACAAGGAAGCCATTTAGGAAAACACTCCCTGAGTAGTTATTTTAATCACTGGTTTATATAATAAACCAAGTAGCCTAGTGGGTTGTGTGTGGTTTTAATTCCGGGACAAGTCGTTGCGTTACAACTTTGATGAAGGCATTTAATTTTATGTTGCTCCAGTCTACTGTAATATGTATATAGTATTAGCTGTAATAAGTATCAGCCCGGTACTTGTGTAGTCCTCTCTCCTACCGATCCCGACCTGTGTGTTCTCTGAAGTTTAGAGTGCGAATTGAGACAGGGTTTCGACGCAGAAGTATGGTACCAAGTAATACACGCTCATAAGCACTATTAAATTATGTTTCTTCTCACGATATGTACAAATAGATATAACTCTGAACTATCAAACTATCTAATCTATTCCAACTTGTTTCTCATCTGCTTTTCTCAGTTCTACTGTGTCTCACATGCGTGGAACTGCACAAATAGCTTCCGAGTCTGACACAGTTGTCCGAAACAACACCATCACTCATCCCATGATAATGTTCAAACTGAACATCAGTCATCTGAACCTCACAATCTTGAAAACAGAAAAAGGTCATGGTCTTTGCCATTCCTTTCTTACATTTTATTTTTCATGGATTACGTTAAAAAGTGTAGTACTGATGATGGCTTTACAGCCACTGAGGTGATCAGAAAAATACAAAATATTCTCTTGAGTAGTCACTTGTTTTCATAAAGAATGGGTCAGTTGTTATTAGTATTTAACAGATGCATGTTAAATAGAAATGATAAAGTTGATTAGAGAAAGGTTTAATCTTAAAACATGTCATTGTTTGGCCTCATGTAAGCTGTGATCAAGTAGAACGAAAAGCAAACAACGTCCAAAAAGGAATTTATCCTCTGATTGGCACTTAGGTCGAATATATACTTCATAGTTGATTCCACTAAATATTAAGTGATGGTGATAAATGTTAGTAAGATATATAATTGACTGCTCGTGTACATTTAGTAATATACATTAGCCAAGTCTACTAATGAATGCACAGGAAGAGAAAAAAAACAACTTTTAACTGTTTATATACATATGCGGTAAATTAACGGCTAATATTATGAATAAATCAACACAACAATAATAACTGGGAAAAGTGACAGACGAAAAACGACACAAGCACACACATTCATACACACATACATACACACATTTACACACACACACACACACACACACACAGAGGCACACACAGATGCACACACAGAGGCACACACACACAGAAACGTACTCAAACACAGACTCACACAAACGCACACAGACGCATGAAGATGTTCACATGAGTCTTACTTGTTAAAGTAATTTGTATTATAACAACACTCTGTAAGAAGATAGATATGCTTTTAGGTAAAATATTAAATGTGATTATCAAAGGAGTTATTGAATAATGCAAATTAAAGAAAATTATTCATACGTAATTTTTTCTTTCCATTGAATATCGATAACTTCATGAGATATTAGGAGAATAACAATTAAATTCCAAAAGTAAATTCCTTCATATTTCATAAAAACCTACGATAACATCTAAGGACTTGGTACAGTTCAACTTATTAATAATGATTCTGCCCCCCCCCCATCAACATTACTGATTATATTTGTTAGAGAATTGTGTAACGATGAAATGGAATGTTTTATACTGTACATAGCCAAGTATATCTGAGTACCGATGTTCCAATCCAAGACGCCCTCTTTCGACAATACAGAATTACCGAATCTGCATATATATATATATATATATATATATATATATATATATATATATATATATATATATATATATATATATATATATATATATATATATATATATATATACACTATATGTATGTATGCGTCTGTGTTGTGTCGTACAGAAGAGCCCAAAGCAAGACAAAATGATATGATTGAAGACTACTGTGATAACAATAAACATCTCCCTTTATCTCTCTCTCTCTCTTTCTCTCTCCCTTTCTCCTTGTCTCTCTCTCTCTCTCTCTCTCTCTCTCTCACACTCACTCTCTCTCCCTCTATGATACTATGTGCAGCTCCCAGTGTACTACTACCATTATGAAAGGCATGGGCTGAATTCAAAATGCTGTCCACTGAATCTGATGGCAAACAAAAACAATTTGGCTCTTGAGATTTAAACCCGACGGATAAAACCAAAAAGCAAAGATAGCCAGAAATCCACAACTGCAGCTGGTAAAAACAAGACGTGGGCTTTCGTTTGGTTTGTTGCGACAACAACAAAAATGGCTACATACAGCAGCATCACCGAAAGAAACGGACCCTAGACCTATCTAAAACGAGAAAACACATCAAGGCATGTCAACACTACGTAAGACCTTTTTCTCTCTCTCTCTCTTCCTATATCCCCTTTTTTCCTCCTGTTCTCCATAATTGTAAGAAAAAAAAAAGAAAAAAAGAAAAAAGAAGCAAAACGTTTCTTCTGTAATTTTAGTTTTCAACTAGATTTAGGTAAACTAATTTTAAAACCTCAAGTTTTGTCGTGCTGAAGAGCTGGAACCAGTGTGAAATTACATCATTCACGACTTCTAGGATAATAATGAAAGGATCATATGCAAAAATATGTATACCTTTTTCACTCTTTGTGAAAAGAGAATACATCCCGAAAAAAGAAATAGAGAATATGCTTAGAATCGATTTTCTACTGTCGCAAATTTCTCATTCTATATTACATATTTGACTCAATATTTGACTCAATATTTGACTCAATATTTGACTCAATATTTGACTCAATATTTGACTCAATATTTGACTAGTCTTCTTTCGGCGTTTCGAGGTCGATAAATTAAGTATCATTTGCGTACTGGTTTCGATTTAATCGACTGGTCCCTTCCCCCAAAATGTCGGGCCTTGTGCCTAGAGTAGAAAAGAATATTTGACTAGGCTTCTTTCATCGTTTCGGGGTCGATAAATTAAGTACCAGTTGCGTACTGAGGTCGATCTAATCAACTGGACCCCTCCCCCAAAATTTCAGGCCTTGTGCCTAGAGTAAAAAAGAATATTTGACTAGGCTGGTGTATTTCAAAATTACATTGATAATTACATTGATAATTATGAAATTATGAACTAATGAAACGCGCCTGTTTCTTGGCTGGCTTCGTTGTAAATAGCACACATAAACGTTTCCAGGAACGTTGGGGAAGTGTTTAGCTGGCGTATTGAATATATGTGAATGTATATAAAGTGAGGGCGCAATGGCCCAGTGGTTAGCGCAGCGAACTCGTGGTTGTGGGATCGGGATTGTGTGTGTTTATTGAGCGTAATTACCTAAAGCTCCACGGGACTCCGGCAGGGTGTGGTGGCGAATCCTTCTGTACTCTTTCACCACAACTTTCAATTTTTCTTCCAGTTTCTGTTGTACCTGTATTTCAAAGGGCAAGCCTTGTCAAACACTGTGTCACGCTGAATCTCTCCGAGAACTACGTTAAGGGTACAAGTGTTTGTGGAGTTATTCAGCCACTTACGCGTTAATTTCATGAGTTCCGTTGATCGGATCCACTGGAAACCTCGTCGTCGTAACCGACGGAATGCCACAATGTATGTAATGATTCTCTGATTCGTCAGGGAATCACGAAATGGCACAAACTTGGATTCGTTGGAATGTTTTCATAAAATGTTTAATTCGTGCATGTATACACCTGATGAGAACAGTTTTTTTTTCACATGATGTAATAACTCTTTCATCAATAAAAAAAAAACATCTGAAACAGCTGTAGTCCGTGAACCACCAACCATCTGTTGTAATTAGTTTATTATGCATGTAGATATGTAATATTCATCGAGAAACGTTGGGAAAGAAACTTTCTAAGCAAACAATATTGTTCGAAACAGAGACAATATACGGTAGATGTGATCGGAATGAAGGTTTTTAATGACAAAACCTCAATAGACTTGCGAATCGAAATGACATGCAAATACATAAACATGTATGTATATATGTGTTCACTATGAGTGGGACTCTGTGTGTGTATGTGTGTGTATGTGTGTGTATGGGGGGGGGGGTATTCACGCACGCGCACGCACTCACTCACAAATATATGTGTATATAGATTTCAGATAAAATTGCGTCTATTGTTGCGAACACTTATACGTATATATATATATATATATATATATATATATATATATATATATATGTGTGTGTGTGTGTGTATATATACATACACACACACACACACACACACACATATATATATATATATATATATATATATATATATATTTATATATATATATATATATATATATATATATATACATATAAGTATATATATATATATATATATATATATATATATATATATATATATATTTATATATATATATATATATATATATATATATATATATATTTATATATATATATATATATATATATATACATATAAGTGTATATATATATATATATATATATGTAACACACACACACACACATACACACACACACAAACAGACACAAGAACACACACACACACACACACACACAGAGTTCCTTTCATAGTCAACATATATATACATATATGTTTATATATTTGCATGTCTTTTCTATTGGCATGCCTACTGAGATTTTGTCATTAAGAACCTTCATTCCGAGCACATCTACCGTATCTTGTCTCTGCTTCGAACAATATTGTTTACTTAGAAAGTTTCTTTCCCAACGTTTCTCGACAAATATTATATATTTACATGTTTATATCCTCACAGGGTTCATTCCTAAACCGCCTTCCCCTCCTAACTTATGCATAATAGAAAAATAATATCCTTTAAGTAATGATAATAAAAAAAACAACAACATAAGGGATTAACTATTCATCCAATATTTCCGCTCCAAGAGAATCTCTAAGGATATTTAACACAGAATTCAATACAAAGTAAGTTAAATAAAACATCGCAGATTATTTTTGAATTATATAAGATTCTTTGAATAGAGCAGCTGAAAGAATCGTAACCTGTTATCTGCAAGCATTGTCTGCTGCACACGCTGGATTTATTCTTAATTTAGATCATCTTTCTTGGAATTGTGAAGCAAAGATGACAGGTGGAATTAGAATTAAGAAAAGCATTAAAAAAATCTCACATAGGCATAAAGCAACAAGTTTACAGTATGAATAAGATTGCTTAAAGCTTGTGTCTTCACCAAAGATTTTTACCAACGGTAAAATAGAAGTGAGATAGAAGTACTTTCGTGGACTCGATTTTCCTTGATTACTTGAGCCATAGTTGAATCTTTCATACATATTGAAAACGATGGTGATTTATAATCAATGTTATGCATTCTTTCTCATAGCAACTTTTATATATTCATACTCTTACATGGAGCTAATTGTCTGTGTGTGTGTGTATGTGTGCGTATCATGCATAACACAACGGAGATCAGAAGAACTGAAGTAAATTTCAATATTATGAAACTAACTGTTTGTGTGATGCATGTGCGTACGTGCACTCGCCTGTGCATGTATGGGTGCGTGTGTGTGTATGTATGTGTGTGTGTGTGTGCGTGTGTGCGTGTGTGTGTGTGTATGTGTGTTGTGCATTTGTGTATGCATTATACATACTACAACGCAATTGATGTGCGGAATAAAGGGGTAATGTTTCCGCCAGATCTTCCTTTCAGTTCAAGTAAAATTTATGAATTATTCTGCGTTTAAACCATTGCAATTCATCGTTACATAACCTTCTACTAAATATAATCAGAAATATTGATGTTTAACAGCATAAATGGCGTAAGAAGTAAAGTATGCCTTCTACGAGAGGCGGTCAACAAACCGTAATACATACTGCTTGAAGTTACCCCAGTTTTCCCCGCATATCAAATAGCGTGTAAAAGACAGTATACACATTAGTATCATCTACGGACACATATAACATGCACACATATGCGCGTAACTACGCACAGGCGCACATACGCACGCAGACACACATACACAGATACACAAACACACACACACACACGCACGCACTCGTATATATTAATTAAAAAAAGAATCAAAGAAAAATACAATAATTGCTAGTTTAAATGTACTTGAAAATTTGTTGTTAACACTCCATCGCTTACGACGTCGAGGCTTCCAGTTGATCCGGTCAACGGAACAGCCTGCTCGTAAAACTTACGTGCAAGTGGCTGAGCCCTCCACAGACACGTGTACTCTTAGCGTAGTTCTCGGGGATATTCAGCGTGACACAGAGTGTGACAAGTCTGGCCCCTTTGAATTACAGGCACAACAGAAACAAGAAGTAAGAGTGAGAGAAAGTTGTGGTGAAAGAGTACAGCAGGGTTCGCCACCATCCCCTGCCGGAGCCTCGTGGAGCTTTAGGTGTTTTCGCTCAATAAGCACTCACAACGCTCGGTCTGAGAATCGAAACCGCGATCCTATGACCGCGAGTCCCCTGCCCTAACCACTGGGCCATTGCGCCTCCACTACTTGAAAATATACATTCATAAATCAAGAGAAATAAGGTGATGTGATGTCTATACAGTTCTCACAATTCTTTAAGAGTGTAAATAAGGCGCTGTTAATTATGAATTTCAGTTCTGTATTCATTGACAAGGGAATGATTATGGTAGTATTTGAAACAACGCCAATATGTTAACTGTATTTGGTGTAACTCATACCTAAAGCAAATTCGGACACTAGCGTGTTTGAATAACTTAACGTTCTTTTATTCTTTTATTCTTACATTTGTTTCAGCCATTGAATTACAGACACACTGGGACATTTCTTTGAGGGATTTCAGTTAAAAAATCGACTGCATTTTTTATCCTAAGTTTGCTAGTTATTCTATCGATAATTTTACTAAACATCTAAGTTTCGCTGACACAAATGAACCTACACCGATTGCCAAACAATGAGGGACGAACACCAACACAAAAACTCACACAGACGCATAGACACACAGAGACACACACAGACACAAACACACACATATATTCATACACACGTCATAGACTCATACATAGTGTCTGTCTTAGTGACAAGGCATTAATCCGTTCTGATTGTTGGCACTCGGTCGGTTACGACGACGAGAGCTCCAGTTGATCTGATCAACGGAACAGTTTGCTCGTGAATTTAACGTGCAAGTGGTTGAGCACTCCACAGACACGTGTACCCTTAACGTAGGTCTCGGGGAGATTCAGCGTGACACAGAGCGTGACAAGGCTGGCCGTTTGAAATACAGGTACATCAGAAAGAGGGAGAGAAAGCTGTGGTGAAAGAGTACAGCAGGGTTCGCCACCCCTTCCCTGCTGGAACCTGGTGGAGCTTTAGGTGTTTTCGCTCAATAAACACTTACAACGCCCGGTCTGGGAATCGAAACTGCGATCCTACGACCGCGAATCCGCTGCCCTAACCACTGGGCCATTGCGCCTCCACTAAGATATTTGCTTTTGGTTTGAACCCATATCGCGTGAATTTCTAGCAAACTTCTTAACCATATAGCCACATCTCCTCCATGTGAGAGTATATATGAAACAAACTTTACTGCAAATACATCTGCAACGTCGGTTGCCACATCACTTTACATTACAAACCTTTCTTTACTCAAATGAATAGGATTAATTTCCTTTGAAGCTTCCCAGCTGAAGAGAATTCTTTTCGTTTACGACGTTGAAAGTTCTTAAAAACGAACTAAACATCACAAAACCACATTTCCTCATATCAATATTTAAGAGAAATGAATATTTTTAACTCATTTCACTTTCCTACCATGTATACAGTTCAGAGTAACTTTGATGTAGATTTAATAGTCTAAACGACCGTGCGCCACCGAATTTTCTGAGATCTTAGAGTGCTTTTTTGTGTCGTTCAGATACAATAAGTTCAAATACTAGTAAGGTCAAATTTTCCTTTTATCATCACGAGGTTGATAAAATAACTACTATTAATATATTAATGCCGTTTCATCGACTAATACCTTCTATTTCTAAAACATTGGCTGGGAGCCTAAAAAACACAATAATTTAGATCTGTTTTCTAACAAACCATTTTAAATGCTTTACAGGCGTATAATTTCTAACGTTATTATAAGTTTTTTGCGGAAGCATTTGTAACTTTTGTTTGTTATGTTGGTCGATAGAGTTGTTGAGCTCGAAAAAAGAAAATAAGATGGGAAACGATATGAAGACATAAAGGCGAAAAGAAGAAAAAAATTAATAAGACATAGAAGACATTTGAAAAATGTGATCTCAAGCCAGCGTTTTGTTTGAAAGCTGGTTAAAAACTTATTTTAATCAATATTGATACAATTACTTTCTTAATATCTCTGTAAATTAGTGCTCCTTTCTTTCTCTGAACCGTTTCTCTCTTTTCCTTTCATACCTGTTACCTTTCTCTATCTAACCCTCTCTCTATCTCTCTGTCTATCTATCACTGTGTGTATCTCTGTGTCTATCTATCTCTCTGTCTATCTATCTCTCTGTTTATCTCTCAGTCTATCTCTCTGTATCTATCTCTGTGTGTATCGCTGTGTCTATTTATCTCTCTGTCTATCTATCTCTCTGTCTATCTCTCTGTCTATCTCTCTGTCTATCTATCTCTCTCATCCGTCCGTCTGTTTGTCTGACTGCTTGCCTGTCTGTTCGTCTGTCTATCTGTCTCTGCCACATCCTTATCACACTTCGTTTCTTTCTCGTTTTTATAATAACTCAATTTCTTACTCCTTCCCAGTATACTTCAGCTCGAGCGTTTGTGCTGGCGTTTGTATATAAATGTGCGAGTGTGGTGTATACGTGTGGATATGCGCATATAGATATGTGTATATGCGAATATACGTATACATGTATATGTGTATGCATAGTAATACATTTTCCCTAATATCTTCTACTGTGACGTTCCCCATCACACGCACGCTGTCTTACTTAATTACCCTTAATTTCTTAGTGCCTATCAACTTCTAAATCTCCACCTATGACCTGCCATGTTCCCAAACAAACGCGAATAAACATGACCGGACACATAGGAACACACAAGCACACAAACGGACACATGATTCAAAATGTTTTCTTCATTTCCTATTCTTATTATCATTCGCCCCTCAAGCGCTTCATACAGTTTTTGTCTTTCTCTCTCCCCCCTCTCTCTTCCCTTTCAATCATTGCCCTACTCATCTCCTATAAACATTTTGTTGCCACTCATATCCTCCTCTCGTTCCTGTCTACCTCGTAATAATCATCTTTCCATTAACTCCGTGGTTCTTTTCCTCTAGTTCATCTGCACTACTAGCATCTATCTATCTATCTATCTGTCTATCTATCTATCTATCTATCTATCTATCTATCTATCTATCTATCTATCTATCTATCTATCTATCTATCTATTCTATCTATCTATCTAACCTCTTAAAAGACCTATTTTGTTTTTAAATTTTGAATAAGTTGTGTATAACACAAAATACTTCGTGAATATATATTTTTCAAATCGGAAATAGCTCTATTTAGAGCCTTATTTCCAAAAATTCAAACACATCTTCCTCGTTCCTAGCCATATTCTGTAAAACGAATATGGCTATGGTATACAACAACGCCGATTTCCCGCCTCTAATGCCAGAGACGAAAGAACTTAATGCCGTTCCGCATGAACGCAGACAGGTGGTGGAGAAGAGCAATGATTGGGAATCTACTGCTGCTGCCTCAACCACCATCACTACCACCATCACGTGTAAAAACTCTGCTGCTACAGCAGTCTTGCCTGCCACCGTCACCAGTGAAAACAGCAACAAAAACAACAACAAAAACAACAACAACAACAACAACAACAACAACAACAACAGCAACAACAAGGACACAAATGTCCTTGCTAACAAAACCACTGTCCTCACCACTGATACCACCACAACAAACACGAACTTTGCCGAGGCTTTGAAGCCCAGAAAAAGAATTTTGAATATATCGAAAGAGAAATTACTCGCATGCAAAAGCATGCTAAGTAAAAAGGACGTTACAGTCCATCTTCAAACACCTGCAGACTTTAAAATAAACATAGATTAAAAAACTATCATCTACAGAACCATTAATTTAAAGAGAAAGACACTGGAAAAATTCACTCAAGAAAAGGTTGAGAGATACTTAAAGCCGCTATGGTCTTATAAAACTTACATAACGAGAGGAATGAAGTTCGCAACAATAGAGGTAAGACTCGATAGCGAGCAGCGAGCCAAGGACCTCTCCACAAAGTCATTACAACATGAGAACCTGCTCATGATCCCTACGTACCTTGGTCGTAGGGTTACGAAAATAAAGATTTCGAATGTGCCTCCTGAAATTGAGGAAGAATGGCTCGTATCTGCCATATGTCTCGGTATAGAGGAGGAAATAAACATTTTAGAAGCATCTGCCGTGTACAATGAAAACTGGATTGGTCAGGAAATTCAATTCCTGGTACAAGTTGATCCAGCAAACTACGAGAAAATTCCACATAGAATCTAATTAAGTGAGGATTCAAGTTTCCATGTTTCCGTCGAAGGCAGAAGGCCAGTTTGCTACGTTTGTAGTAGCAACACTCACCTTCGAAACACATGCCCAGTAGCCCAGGAGCAAAGGCAACAACAACGTCAACAATATCAAGAAAGACAACAACAACAACAACAACCACAAGAAAACCAAAAGCACAAGAAAAAAACAGCATTACTGCCTACACCGCCATATGCACAACTGGTCAAGCAGCTGTACAACGAAATGGAGAATCGTCAGCAGCCAGCAACCCAGCCGAACCAAACAACAACACCACCAGTACCACCAAGAACAGAATCAGCACCATCACCACCGCCACCACCAACAACAACAACCCCACAAGAAGAAGGGAACACGAAAAATACTCCCACCCCACCCCCCAAAACCCAAACACCACATCCCAACTGTCACGAAACAGCACCAACACCACCAACAACAAAATCAACCCACACAAAAATAGACCCCAACACCCTTCCCCTCCCACCCTCCGATTCCTCCGACATGTCGTCAGATGAAGATGACACAGAGGATTGGCAAGTGGCCTTGGGGGGGGAAGAAGAAAAAGAGGGAAAAAAAGAACGGAAAAACAAACAAACAAAGCGGGGAGGTTTACCAGCCCCGAATCCAACACATCCACAGAAAACAAAAACACCAACACAAACGCACCAACACAGAACCCCACAACAATGTTGACAGCGATAAACACAAACAATCCAGACCTAATGAAATTCATTAGGTCAAACACTAACATAACAGAAAATGACACGAAAACAAGCAATCACCCACGCACAACACCACCACAACACATCAAAATCATACACGTAACACGTAGCACATACAATACACTGAAATCTCTCTACCCGGATGCAGTATGGAGATTCCAGAAATATTCATCTAAAAAACTGTACAAAGACCTTCTGAGAGAAGACTGTGAGGCGAAGAACCAAGAACTTTCGAACAGTAAGTAACTCTCTCTCTCTCCTTTCGTGTGTAAAACACACATTTTGATAGAATCATGCTCAAAATAGGCAGTATAAATGTACGTGGCTTGGAATGCCTTGGAAACAAGGGTATCTGTTAAACGACATCAAGTCACAAAATCTGCATGTCATAGCCATCAGCGAGACCAGACTCCACAACCCGCGGGCCCTCCAGCACATGTTCGGCGGACATTTCAACATTTATTTTTCTCCGTGTCTGCCGCGAATGGGTGGAGGAGGCACCGCGGTGCTTCTTCGGAAGAGTTTGGACCTCAAAGTAAAAGCAATTTTCCTAGACCCGGAGGGTAGGCTGGTCGTCTTGGATGTCGACGGCAGCAATGGGTGTGCTTTTCGACTGATAGCAGTTTATGCACCGTCTTTAACAGGCCGGCCAGATTTCTATCGACGTCTAGAGGTTTTCTTGGGAACATCTCGACCTTTACTTCTAGTGGGGGATTGGAACGCTACCCTGGACACGCATCCATATTACGCAGGCAGCGATAGCAGTAGAAAGGGATGCAAAAGCCTCAAAGACCTGCTCAGACGTTTCCAACTGTCTGACAGGTATTGACTGGACCACCCGAATGTGCCAATGTGGACATGGAGTAACCGCATCGGGTCGTCCAGATGGTACTTAGATAGGGTATTCTGTAGGACAGTGGATAAGGATAGAGTAGGTTGTCCACAATTCCACATAGTCAGCTACACAGACCACAAATTTGTCACTTGTACGCTTGACTTAGAGATAAGACACATAGACAGGGTCCCAGTTACTGGAAGCTGAACGCATCGTTCACGGCACGCCAGGCTTACAGGGACCGGATTAGCACTTTAGTTAAGAGAGCATTAACGGGTGCCATCATCAACAACAGATGGTGGTATGCCCTCAAAAAAGCAATCAAGTCAGAATCGGTTAGGTACAGTAAGGCCCTAGCGTTAGACCGAAATAGAATAGAGGGAGACCTAGTTAAGAAATTAGAAGAGGCACTTAGTACTGCCATCGCGTCCAACGTAGTGGCAGCGAGGTTGGCCCTCGGCCAACATTTCAACGCCAAACACGAAGGATGCGTTGTCAGATCTAGGATGCGTGCTCTGAGGGACGAGGGATTGGAGCGGCCCGGGAGGCCCGAGTAGCGGAGGCGCAACGAGGCACCAGAGCCACCATTAGGTATCTGACATATGAAGAAGGGCGCGAATTACTCGAGCCTGAAAGGATGTGCGAGGCCTTTCAACAGCACTTTGCCCGACTGTTCGGGACAACTGGTGGGTCAGAACGCAGAGTAGACTTTAGTGCTTACCTGCATGGCCTGCCACGACTCTCAGCAAGAGAGGCGGAGTGTTGTGAAAGACCCATCACAGCCGCAGACGTACGGGAGGCCATGGCAGGCTGTAAGGGAGACAAGTCGCCAGGCTTGGATGGTCTGCCCTACGAACTTTATTGTCATATGCCAGACTTGTTTGGAGGCGTCTTGGCAGCTGTCTACTGCAACTGGCAGCAAAACGGGAGCATCCCCGTCTTTGTAAAGCGAGGAGCAGTGGCACTACTAAAGAACATCATAGATAATTTTCGGCCCATCACTCTGCTCAACGCAGATTTGAAAATTTTGGCCAAAGTGTTAGCTGAGAGGTTGGCGCTTGTCATCGAGAAACTAGTCGACAGGGCGCAGACGTGCGCCGTGCCGGGTAGGAGTATCCATGACAACCTCCATCTGATCCGCTACATCATGGACAGGGTAGTTAAGGAACCTGGCATGGGTGGGGCGCTGATCAATTTGGATCAATCAAAAGCTTTCGATAGGGTAGACCATCACTACTTGGAAGCCGTCCTCATAGCGGCTGGTTTCGGTCCCGTCTTCCGCGGTTGGATCGCTGCCTTATACAGCGGCATCCGCTCAGTAGTTCGCGTAAACGGTAATCTATCCAGACATTTCGGCATCATGCGTTCGGTTCGTCAAGGATGCCCCCTCTCGGCCCTTCTGTATGTATTGACTCTTGAGCCTCTACTGCGGAAGCTGACAACGCTGAGGGGCATCCCACGAGAGCTGGGATGTGGGACGAGCGTGTCTGCATACGCGGACGACGTCACCGTCATAGTGTCGAGTCAAAAGCACATCGAGCTGGTCGGCGAGAGACTAAAAGAATACGAAGCGGTAACGGGAGCAAAAATTAACCGGGGTAAGTCAGTGGGCTTGCGGCTCGGCACGTGGAGAAGCAAGCCCATGCCGTCTAACAGCGTCTCCACTGTGGGACGCTAGACCGACGGGCCGGTTAAATTGCTCGGAGTCTGGTTCGGTCCGGACCTCCAAATGGAGAAGAACTGGGGCGAAATAACGACTAGGGTGGTCACTCTCACCCGGCAATGGGCCGAGAGGAAGCTATCCCTAAAAGGTCGGGCGGAGGTGGCGAACGCGTACATTGCATCCGTCATCGAATACCGTCTGACTGTCGTGCCTTGTCCCGACCCTACCATCACCAAACTGGAACGCATACTCTTCCGTTTCTTGTGGAAGGGAAGCGTTCCGATGGTTAGGCGATCCATTTGCTGCCAACGGCCGCTAAATGGAGGGCTGGGTATGCCGTGGTTGATGATGCACAGACATGCGCTGAGACTGCGACATCTCCGGCGCTTCCTAGACGACGGCGAACAGGTGTGGTCGCCGTTTGTGCGGCGCGCTTTCCCGCGGCTCGTCTCCTTAGCCGAACTGCAGTCGTGGATTAAACAGAGACCTAGGCTCGGCGAATGGCACCGCGAGTGTCGCGTTGCTCTCAAGCAACTCTGCCGTCCGGGACCAATCTTGTGCAACTTTGATTTCACAAAAGCGTTCTATAGAGGATTAATGGAGGGGAGGTGCGACGATGATCTCGGGCAGAATCTGGGCGTCGACGAGGAACACCTGACCCGCCTGTTCAGGACAACTTTCGGGCCGGGACCTATGGACAACCACCAGAGATCCCTGGCCTGGCAGTGCTATCGAGAAGCATTACCCGTTCGGGATAAGCTTTACAGACACGGTTCGAGACACACCGGACCGACATGCCCGAGATGCGGTCAGAGCGACGAAACCGTTCTGCACGCACTCGTGCAGTGTCCAAAGATTTCCGACCTGTGGGCTTATGCCGAACGGCTGCTGTCACGCGTGGGACGAGTCCGCCTGTGAGCCGAGTCTATTGTGCAAATTGCTCCACCACTGTCCCTCAACAGGGAAGGCAAGGCAGTGTTCATCATACTGGTGGTCATGGTGAAAGAATGTGTGTGGTGGACCCGAGCGAAAGGATTAGAGACGAAAACTTACCTCTCTGGCCAATCGCTCATCAACTTTTTCAAGTATCACTTGAAAAGGAAGGTGAGAATAGAGAGACCGTTTTTGTCT